>NW_011499862.1:1764640-1799643 GCF_000495115.2 Populus euphratica
GGCTGAACCGATGGACATAAATATTCAAAACAATCGTCATATAGTAGCCAACAATACTTTCAAATGCACGTAATCAAGACTTTGAAGCAAAAAATAACAAATGCAGAACTTTTTGAAAACAAAAATGATATCAGTAGATGGTAAACTGTGTACCTGAAAAAGGACCAGCACTCTTAATCCTCTCTCTTTTATGCTGAAAAGCATCTCACCCAGGAGTTGCAGCTTGCCACTTGCTTTTATTCCAATATCTAAAATGTCAGCTTCTTTTCTGTCTTTCGTTAATGAAATTTGTAGTGATGGATTCATGATGTAGGGATGATCGCAGCACTGTCCACAATCATTATGCATGCATTAATTGCTATTGTAAATGCACAGGTACAATCTACTTTCTATCTATTTCATTGGCAATTGTAAATAAATCATAACTGTAGCAGATACAAAAATCATATAAACCAAATCAATGGGTGACATCTCCATGATGGAAGAAACTGTTGAGAATTTTAATCCCATAGATAACCAAGACTATGATCAATAAATCATGGTTTTCTGATAATTCCAAAACAAGAAATTGGCCATACCAGATTATGAATAACTGAAAACAGAAATAAAAAGAGAATTTCTAAAGCTTGTGTAAAGTGCAGGGGTTTAAGAGTTTCCAGAGTCAAAAAATACCCAATGATATAGATTAATTTTATACGTGAATTAGCCCAACCTTGCGACAAGAGATAAGAATATCGCGGAGGGCACCAACAGGATCATTCCTTGAGGACGAGCAAAGTGCTAAAGATTTTGAAAGTAAAGTGGCACAATACTGCTCAAGCTGCATGGGGGATAACTGTACAGGAACCCAATATTCTTTAAACCTTGAGGGGTCTGGTCTGGGACCGTTTGCAATGTATTTTGACAACTGGTCCTTCAAATTGCCAGTCTTAGGGCTTAAATTAGTTACCAAGTCTTCACTGCCATTTAGATCACTCTGATGAACAAGCAGAGACAGCAGGTGCTCAGTGATGCCATCCTACAAATCCAGTACATTGAATAAGGCACCTATGAAAGGGATGTGGAGGCCAAAAATAAGGCACCGGATGGACAAAAAGAAGCACACATATGCACACACCTTAAGCTGACCATTTACAAGGAGAAGCCGCATAGCAGTCCTTAGCATCTTAATTTGTTTAAAATGTGAAAATATTCTAGACCTCTGGCACTCATCCACTATTACAGCTTCCCATTTCATTGATTCAAGCACATTTAGATCCTGCAGAATAATATAGAGGTCAATGATAAATGCCATAGCAAATCAACCAATAAGAGTCTCCATAATTGGCAATAATTTTTTTATTAGCAAGTACAGTAGCATAGACCTCTCTTTCTTTCTCTGCTCTATTCTTTTTCTATCACAATAAATTGCATGAAAATCATCATGCATGTCACACTACAGAAGCAGCATGAACGGCCTCCCAGCATGATCAGTAGGGCACATTATCCCAAGGAGAATTTAATAAGCAATCAAATTAACATGAGAACTGATCTCCCAAATAATCATGAATGCTGACCTCAATAATAACTTCTGGTGATGTAACAAGTATTTGAAACATAATGCAACCGCCTTCACTGTAAAACTCCAACTTCCTAATACTTTTCCGTATGTCTTTGTTTCCATGATAAACCACAGCATATAGAGATGGCGCCAGATGAAATAACTCTTCTTCCCATGAATGAAGTGAAGCAGAAGATGTGATGATGAGAAAAGGCCAAGAGGCATTGGATGACAATGACAAAATAAAAGAAATCACCTTTGTGATTTGTTCCTGCAATAAACTCATCATAACTATCCACAAGCAATTAAGATAATCACAAAAACTAATGATCATCTGAACCTTGTCAACAATCTTTCTCAACTAATGTGGTAGAGTGTCGAACCACTATAGCATGATAAATTGAATGTTTCCAAGACAAGGGGGTAGGTGTAAATCATAAAAAAGAAACATGCATAGTAGGTTTTATATAAGAACATAAATATTATAGACAAAAATATCATTTGATTGCATTTCAAAATGACCCAAATCCGATCTTTTGACTAACAGACCATCATTTGACCATCCTCAAGCTTACATCATCTATTTGCTAGTCTTTTTCAGAAATTAAGTATTAGATTCACCGACAAGCCTGATCACATACCTGATCATCAATGAGAACAGCATTCTCTCCCTTGAGCCAGCAGTCACGAAGATAGTTGACAAAGTCCAGATGGTTACAATCAAATTCAGGTGAACCTCCAGCTGACAACTGCAACAATTTAACCAATGAACACTTATTCATCATGAGTTTCTGCAGGTAATTAATCGCAAACCAACAAGCCAGGATTTATACAACATAGAAGAAAGCTAACATGTGCCACAATCTAAAACTGGGAACAAAACGAAAATTAACCACATTAATGAATGCATACAAGTACATAAAATCACAAGAAGCAAGATCAACAAGATATCTCTTTTGGTTTTTTCCCTCACAAGACTAAGGATATTCTCCATAACATCAACATCACTTACCTTTAATTAGCAGGAAAAGATTCTATTATTGTTTGTACTTCATATGAAGACTCGTTTTGCATGAATTTACCTTGCAGGCAAAGTGGATGACTAGTAACAATCTTTTGAAGGAACATGCTACAACAGTCATAATTTTACAATTGCCACCTTTGTTTTATAGTTTTTCATTTCAAGTGTGGAATCTGCCAAAAAATAACTATAAAGCTTTTATCCAGATAAATATGCATCTATAGTTATGAATACTGCATGAGTTTGAAAAAAGACTTCATAAAATAAAATATATGAGTTCTCATATTCAACCATGCACACCTTATCTGTTATAGATAAATACTCAGCTCCTTTTGCCTTCACAAGACGATTTTCATAATCTCTCATGAGGCTCTGAGCTTCAGGTGAATTCATGAAAGGAGCAATCTCCAACTCCCAGGTTGCATGCTCATAATCCAGGCCACGCCATTTAACAAGCCACTCAAATTGGCATGCTAGAATATTGCCAGCATGGTGACTGAAATTCTCTACATGTTGGTTGGGAAGCATTACTGATCGCTTTTGAAGCAAGTGATGTGGCACAATCCATTCTTGCTTCCACTTTCTGACCTGAACATTAAACTTCTCATAAGAGGAAATACTGACATGCATAAAGGAAATGAAATGATTGTTACTTTGTGTCCATTCATCATAAAATTAATGATCCAACATAGACACAAAACTACAAGCACAACAATTAACATCAGAACCTGGTTTTTTTGGTTGAATTTTGCTACAAGTGAAGGAGCTTCAAGGATCAATTGATTCTCCGGCAACCAGCGATTATGAACATGAGCAAGACCTTTGTATTTAACATAAAATTGCTTCTGCCTTTGCACTCCTAGCATAAATATCATCATACAAGAAATTCATACCATGAGTTGCACAATCTTCTCAAAGCTACTATCAAAAATGTTCAGAAAGCCAACAACTTTAGAAAATAATTTGCAATGGAGAATGAATACCACAATTGCAGGAAACTTATAAACTTATTCAAATGGTTCAAAATAAAACTGAAAAAAAACTGAAAAGTTATAATAACATTTCACATACCACTGTCATCTGCCACCTCCACTTCACTGGCATCCCAAATTGACTCTATTCCCTTTGAAACTGAATGCATACCAAACTCGATCTTCTTCCTAACACATGCAAGACAGTGCCAAACTCCAAGGGGAACATCCCCTAAAGGAGGATCTAGACAAGAAAGATGGTAGCTTCTTTTACAACCTTGTCCGTCACAACACCTGAAATTGGACATGGCAAAACAATATTACAAAATTCCTCTAAACAATGAGCTTCAGAGTAAAAAAACATGTAAACTTATGTTCACGAGCAATGGAGGCTTCAAGTTTGATAAACAGTTGAGATACCTGACCTAGCCCTAGGCAACCTAATAGTAAAATGGAATTATAGAAAAACATGAACCTCAGTAGATAAAAATATTTTGAGATATTCCCTAGCACTCCAATACCTAAATCAATTGTTTGGGACCTCCAGGAACTGTTACTGGAAAAATAACTACTATGAATAGCAGCTTCCTCCATACAGAATAAACAATAGCATAAACTAGGTTGGTTTAAAAGAGGTTTCAGATTGAGCGTGCTGACAAAAGAGAGAAAATAAAGATGCAACAACTAAAGCAAAACTTTGGGTTGGTATGCAAACAGCAATAAGAATTAGGAGTCTACATTGACACCGCCAAAGAGAAAGAAGTTACTGAATTATGTTTTTATGATTCTAAATTCTGTATATTCTAGAGTTTATTCGAAACCTAATCTTTTCATGAATTTGTCCAAAGAAACTTAACACTATCAGAGAATCTTCAATTAAGGGGCAGAATCAGGGTTTCATCAAAGGGAAAGCCAGAATAAAAGAGCACAACTAGGATGAGTTTCAAAATGAGTAAACTTAGAAGCACAAAGGTGAAAACATGATCTTTTCTTTTTCCTTTTTTTTTTCCCCCACAGGGGGGGGTACTTAATTGTTATGAAAAACTGAAACATTCATGGGTTAAATTTAGCAAAAGGAAACAGAGAACAGTCACATGGTAATATAGAGCGAGAAGGAGTTACAGGGTGAGGTCTAACTGTTACGCACAAGAGCTTTCCACCAAGCTTGCAGATGACACATGTATTTGGGTCGCCATCAAACTGATAATATGGAGAAGACTTTTTAAGATGCAAGTCCGTTATGCATGGTTCTGCAGGTCCTGCAGTGACATTGGCTTCAATTCCCCCTCTATCCTAATTCAACACATCAAAATGATTACAATATAAATAAGGGGAAATGTTGAGTCATGGGATAAAATAAATAATTATTCACAACTTTTCATGAATTGCCTACTTGCATGGGATGCATGAAAAATCACCAATAAGATAAGAAATCAAATGATCTTAGAGAAACAGCTGGATTTGAAGAGAGAGAGAGGGACAATAGTCTTCAAAAAACACAATAATAAATCATGAAAAGAAACAGTAAGAAAATTAAGCCACAGCTCATCAATTATCAGCACAGACCATGAATCTTTTTTATCACATTAATTATGTAATCCTCTAAACCTTGAATTCAAAACTATTAGCAGTAAAGGCCGGAAAGAAAGGGTAAAGCAGTACACATGACGTGCAGATGAGAGTGAAAAAGGAAACAGAGCATGAAAGGAAGTGGACGATACTTTCTGGACTGTAAAAGGGAATGCGGATTCCAACAAATACCAGAAAATCATCACTGAGATATAAAACCAAACAAAAAAAAAAAGCTCCAAGGTCAATACTCAACTCCAAATTAATATTGCACCTCTACTACCTATCCACTATTTCACTCCCGTGCTTAGCAAGGCCTTTTGCCCTTACCAGCCAATTTGTCATGGCATCATCTAAACATAGCATAATACAGTAGACCCCAACAGGTAAAGTGGCAATTATTTTTTAGCAGGGACCCCATTGCCAACACAGAAATAAGTGGTTAGACAGGGACGGAACTACTTTTACAGTAGAGGCCTGGGAGCCATGGCACCCCTCAAACTTTAAGAAAGTTTAAAGTTTATTACTCAAATTTTGAATTTTTTTTAATTAAACCCTCACAGGTAAGGCTTAATTCTTAGAAAATATCTGCTTTGCACCCATACTTCGCCAAACTTTATATTTTAATTCTGAATTTTTTTAATTATATCCTTGAAATTAAAGCATATTTCTTAGAAGATATGTATTTTGCACCCAAGAAAATTAATTATACCCTTTATCTTCCTTGGTAGTCCATCATCAAAATAATCAACACCCCAAGCAATAAAAACAAGTTAATGAATTTGTGCAAGTCAAACCTTTGCCTTTTGGAAGATGTAGCGCACTTCGCCATGGGATCCGTTCTGCCATTCTCATACGGAGCTGCATCGGCAACTTTATTTGAAACCATTGTTGTAGCATCAGAATTCAAGTCCTCAATGCTTCTTTTTCGTTTAAAAGGCATCTCTTTGTAACCACTCTCCACCTCAGTATCAACCCTGGGTGTCCTGTTAACTGTCAAATCTACCAACTCTGCTGGCAATTGTTCTTGTTCCATTTGAGCAACATCATTCACCGGCTCAGATAAAGTTCTTTGAGCTGACAGCAGCACACTGTCATCACTCTTCAGATCTTCCCTGCTGTACCATTCTTTAAATTGATGGTCTTTTTCTAAGAGAGTGAGCTTCTGGCTTTTAAATGGAGATTTTGGTCCACCATTATTTTCCAACACCTCTTTTACAGGTTCACTTGCAATGGAATTTCCTTCCAAATTTTTCTCAGAATCTCTCAAAGCACACCTATATATCAATTCTTCCACCTTCCTTTGACTGCATTCACTGCCCCCATTAACATTCTCAGAAGCACCATCTCTGCAATCATTGCCATCAGCATTCTTGTTCTTCATCCCCTCACAACGACCTACCAAGTCAAGCAGAAAAGTATAAGAATGATCACGTCCTGCAATGCTGCAGATTTTGCAATACATTTACTAGTCATGAAGAAAGATTCGAAACAATTAACAGACAGATATTAAGAAAGAATAAAGAAAAATTACTTGGCTACCTTCCAGATTAGCTTTCTTTTGTTGTAAAATTACTTGGCTACCTTTCAGATTAGCTTTCTTTTGTTGTCGTTTGAACAATGCCTTGTAGGCACGAGCATCCATTCTCTTTGTTTCAACCAGAACAGCTTTGATCACATGTTTCTTATCGTTTCCAACATCTTTAGTTTCAAGCTGTTTCCCACTCTTCTCTTTCTTCTGCTTTTTCTTCATAACTGAAGAGCTTGACTTTTTGCCAGACTTCTTTGAACCAGAAGAACTAGATGAAGACTGATTCTTACCCCTCTCAGACCTTCTCAGAGGACTCGACAAGCTTTGCTTCTCAACTAATCTCTCAGATTTCCTCGTAGCTGGAGGAGCCGTAGGGCTCTGCTTCTCAAGACGTTCAGACTTCCGAGTGCTTGAAGGGCTTGGAGTCACATTTTTCTTTGATGATGCTTCTCTCACCGACCTTCTTAGACCAGACTTATCAGATGGAGTACACAGACCAGTTGATGACCTACTAGCGATGTTTCTCCCTTTTACATCATTGTTTTTGCTTTCCTCAGCCTTAGCTTTGCGACTAGCTTTAGTATCATTTCCCATACCGTAAGCTGTAAACTACAAAACATGATATAAGATCCCACTGAATCAATCAGGTGAGGCTTATCGATGATGTTTTATTAGTAATCGAGCAAACAACAGTCAAGCAACCCTACATGGCTAATAAATCCCCCTCTCTTCTAGGTATATCCAACCCCGCCAAGAATATACTAGAAATTCAAGCGATCTTACAACATGCAGCACACGTCTTAACCACAATATCTCGTTTCACTCCAATAGAGTGGAACCTTTTACGATGCCTCACTCATCCCTTGCAACAGTAAGAGAAAAATACAAAAGAAAACTCTCCCAAATTCTTAGAATTTCCAAACAGGATACTTTCATAAAGAAAAAATAAAAATCAAGGGCTCACAAGATATAAACAATGTACATTTAGGGCTGCATCAGTATTCAGTACAATTACATTCATGATCATTAGACCACAAAACCCTAATGGAATAATCAAAAGCAAAGACACCGAGGTTATCCTAAACAAAACCCTAATTCACTGTAAATTTTAATTTTTTTCATGTTTAGATCAAGAACCCTGAGAGAAGAAGAAGGGATTAACGCGATAGGACTTCTGATTTACCGGAATGAGAATCGTCGCCGGGTTTAATTTTCCGGCTTCATGTGATTTCCGGAACCTTCAATTACCAAGCGGAAATATAAATTAAAATAACCATTTACTCCACTATTTATATAGAAAGAACCAACTCTATATTTTAGTCCTCAGGCTTTTGCTTCCAGTCAAATCGACCCTGTAGCATTGTTATTAAACCACCGTCCAGGCATATCAACCCAAGACTAGGATAAGCCGGATTTGATCTAGTGTAACCCCATTAAAAACCCATATTAACTCACCACCTAGTTGATATAATCAAAAATGTTGAATTTAAAAAAAGGATTCATAGCAGCATTATTTTGATTTTAAAAGGATATTATTAACTCAAATTAATCCAAACTAACTAGCCTGATTTATGACTCATACCTTGCACCAAATCAACTCATTAACCTTGTCCAGGGGCTTAGTTGAGAGGTTACCACCAATTGTTAATGTTTACTTCTATAACTTTACTTTATTCAATTGAGACCCCACAAATTGATTCTCCCAATTGAGTCCCTCATCCATTGAGAGTTGGTAGCCTAACATCCCTGTTGTTATCTGCAATTGAAAGGTCACTGTTTTCATTGACTTGCAGTAGCTTTCAATTTTAGCAAAGTTTTATTCTTAAAACACGTTAATGCTACGAAAACTTATTAATGGAAATCTCTTAGCAGTAAATATTATACATGTGGTACATGGGAGTTACAGAATATCCAAAAAGATTTGTGTTTAAAAGGTTAGTTATATGTATTTAAGGAGCCTAATTATGGGCCAAAATCATTATAATATGGAAAGCATGTGGTGGTCATGTATGCAAAATTAATAGATCCACTTAGATTTAATTAGGATAATTGATTGCTATCAGATTTTATTAGATGATGAGCTAGGAAAAAGATATTGATTATTGGGTTATTAATTCAACATGAATTAACCATTCTTGTAATGACAGCACCATTTCCATCTTTCTCGTGTTTTTCTTAGCATGAATCATTAAAATTTTGACAGGATTAATCAAATTTTATTACATCAATATTTATTTTATTTCAACTAAAAACCCAAGTTAAGTTTTAAATTCTAAATTTCCTAAACAAATTAATTAAATCAGGTTTAACAGCTATAATAAATTTAATTACAACATCTTATTTTTATGCATCACCTTTCAATATATCAATATAAGAGTTTGGGATTGTTAAACTTTTATTTACTTAAACTTATAAAATATATTTTTAAAAAGATGGAGTTTCCTTGAATCTAAAAAAACAAAAATATTTTTGACATTCCAAAACACATAATAAGTTTTGTTTTTTCGGAAACAAAACATAAATTTCAAGGTGTAGCCATTTGATTTATCAAGTCTCAACAACCAATATATGGTGATGGGATCCAACAACCCGAGTCGATAAGAACACCGCACTCATTAGTAAGCTATCAGATTAGTCATTGCCTCACTGGCCTATTACTGTTTTTCCAATTGGGTCCATAATGTTTTTTTCTTGTCAATTGTATGTATCCCAACATATCCAGGATTCTTCAACTGAGTCAAACGTTAAATTTTCTTTAAGAAAAAGTTGTCTTTTTTATTTCCTGTAATACATTATCCCTTTAAGTTCCCATAATTTTTCTATGCTTAATTGCTACTATGCTGAAAAGAGACAATAGTGAAGTCAAAATTACTTCAATCATCGTCACCACCACACCACAAGCATCATCGAAATCTGGTGTTATAGGCTACATGGGGTAATGGGATTCGCCAGATAGTCAAAATTACCTCAATGATGCTATATTAAATGCAGTCACACTTTGCAAGGTTTGGTGTCTTTTCAGAGTCTGGGTTCTATTTGTATGTGGTTAATTCTATTTCGTTATGGTTAGTGATGGGTGGTAGCTTCTTTTATGTAGGCTCTGTTACAATTAGGTTGATTTTGGACTAGATTCGTCATGGCGGTGATTCTGATTTTTTTGTTTTATTTTATTTTTACTGCTTTGTGTTTTGCATCTCGTTTTTCTCAGTTTGCTTTGCCGCTTAGATCTAGAGTAGCTTGGTGCATTTTGTTTGGGCTTGGTTTCGGATTGGGCTTATGTGCCTTGTTTTCTCAGGTTTTTGTATCTTTTTTGGAGCCTTTTTTAAGTTTTTTTTCTTTTTAGATTGAGCATCTTTCTGTTCATCCTTCTGGTTTTAGTTTGTTGTTGTTTCCTGCTGTTTTTCTACCCGCTTCCTGTTTCTCCTTCCCTGCAACTGATTGCAGGTGTGGTCTGCAGTTGGTGTCCTTTGGTTGTGTTATGTGAACTATTTTTATTTTTATTTTGTTTACTCGGGCTGCACTTTTCCCGTTTTTTCTTAACATGCTACTGTCTTTTTGTCTTATATATCACCATGTTTCCTGAGTGCTACTCTTTGCTAGGTTGTTCTTGCATTGCTGCTGTTGGAGGGTCTGTTGATTGATAATGGTGGAATTAGTTTATGACGTGTTAATGAGGGTGCCCATCACCTTTTAACCATGTGTGCTTACTGCTTAGAGGTTGGATTTATGTTCTCTTATGCCTCTGTTGTGCATGGGTGGCCAGTGTGCTGGATAGTTGTGCGCTTTATTCACAGCTTCACCACATATAGCAAACGTAGGAATTAATTTGTGATTTTCAGTCGTGCCTCCAAGATGAGCAGTTAGGGAAGCTTAGCAGGATTAGATGTGACAGTTGGTTAGAGTGTCTTGTTTAGATTCTAAAATCATAAAGTGATCCTGTTATCGCAGACAATCTCCTAGCACTGACTTTTTAATTTTATTCTTCATTCATGTTTCTTTATGGCTTTGGTTCTTTCTTCCATGCTTTGTTTTCTGTTTTTCTTTCCTCTTTGACGACGTCCTTGCTTTTGTTGTTGTTTTGGTGAGGCCTTTAACATTGTTTCCATGCTTTTGCTGCCATGCTTTGTTGTTTTCAAGGATGATATATGGTGTGTTGTTTTAGATCTTATGTGATCGTTGGGGTTTCATTTGATCGCGTTTATCTTGCTCCTCAGGTTTGTTCTTTCAGCGTATGCCACATTTTTGCCAGTGATTCTTTGTCTTGCATGGTCATATTAAGGTTGTTATATATTGCTGCTTTAACTTCTTCTGGGTGTTCTTGCTCAACTTTTATGCTTTCTTTTGCTTTTCTTGGTTGCTTTTGCACTGCCGTCATATTTTTTCTTCTCTTCTTCTTTACCCTTGTCTTAGAGGGTTCAACACCGGACAATTCAGAGCCTTGGAAGATGTGTAATGCCTGGTAGAATTGGTTTGCTTCTTTCCATGCTTTGTTTGGTGCCTTATTTTCGTTGAGGATTGGACATGGTGCAAGCAGAACTACAATTTCAGAATATGTTTGTCCAAACGAAAACTTTTAATGTATTTCAAAATTAAGTTAGGTTGTTTGTTTTGCAAGGAAAGAGCTCGCTAGCGCATGAGCTGGATTAGGAACATCTACCAGACTTTGAGAATTTCATTTCCTCTTCAACAAAACCATTGTTTTCTACGTTGATAGTCGTTTTTCCTGTTCTGATTGCTTGAATCTTAGAGTTCTGGTGGCTGGCGTGCATGCCAAATTATTTTTGCTTATACTTGCCTTGCTTGGGGTCCTGTCTCCGACTGCTCCATCTTCATTTGCATTTTCCTTGGGTTTGGAATGCGTTAGCAATATATGTCTTCGCATTTCCAGGCTGCTCTTTTGCAGTTGCAGAGCTCGGCAAGCTCAGCTTTTGACACTCGCAAGCCTCTGCCAACCGTTATTCATATAATTAAAAAAAAAAAAAAAAAGATTCGCTTCTTCAATCCGTCCAGGTCCCATCATCGTGGCTCAAAAGTAATTAATTTGCAATCCTGTCATTTTTAAATTTTAACAATAAATTTTCTATATTTATATACATATATATATATATATATAAATAAAAAACCGACAGCGAGAATTCCAGCAAACAAGGACAGCTATCATCCATGTTATTAAAGTCGGTTCACAAATATTTTTTAATTTAAAATATATTAAAATAATATTTTATAAAATATATCTTTTTCAACACACAAAAACATCATTTTAATGTTTTTTTAAATACAAAAATTAAAAAAAAAACCTTAAAAATAAATTAAACTAAAAAACAAACACTATCCTGGTAGATTAATCCATCAATTAGGAACATGTTTTATGTCAGATTAGATGGGAATTAATCTAGTTGAATTGATTAGTTAACCCTCAATTAGAGAGGGAGACTCGATTTAAATTAATGTTTTTTTAAAAGAAAATTGAAATAAGTTTTGAATTGGTGTGGTTATCCCAACTAATGATGAATACAACGGTGTTTTATATTGTAAGGGCGGTGACTGATTTTTCAGAAGTATCTTATTATTATTATATATATATATATATATATATGAGAGAATGAACCCGTTTACACAAAATTCTCGTTCATTGATTTCTTTAAGATCTAACGGCTAATATCACGTACTATCTCATATATAATATCTCTTCTTTATGAGGTTTCTTGTTTTATAAAGTCGTAAATTTAATTAATTAATAAATCATGCAGATGCTCTTTCCATAATTCCATGTTCTCAATTTTAAATTACAATTTTTATTTCTGCCCTCCACTCCAAAAGTCAAAACACCCCCAGGTTTCGACGGCAAGAGATCCTGAATTTCACAATTCAATACACCGAACTTACAATATATATTTTATTTTATTTTAATTTAATTTAATTGTTTGTGATATTTAATTAATTCTCTTTTGAGATACAATGAATATGGATTTCATCATCCCACTGGTATTTTTTAACTATATTTCATGCATTCAAACTGCTATTTTTCTCAGACCAACTACGTACAGAGAATTAATTAAATCTGATTGGTGTATATATTTTGTACATTTTTTAATAGATTGTTCATGATATATAACAAGGATATTTTGGGAGGCCGAATTAATAAATTGAATTGAAATAACCATTGAAGTCCACCGATGAATTTAACTCCCTCCAAGTGGATTATTGGATTAATTTATGTATCAGGTTTTATATACTTCTTGTTTATCAGGATGATATTGTTTATTTTAATACTGATCTAATTATGTTCAAATCAATATATTTTTATTTTGAAATAAAACTTGATCTCTGATTAAATCTTAAATCATGAATTTCTCGAGAGATTAATCCTTGTGCCCTTGAAACGGTGGATTAAATAAAGGTTTGCTCTTGGTTTCTTGAATTGCCTATGCTAAAAAACAAGGATATTTTGGAAGACGAGATGAATATATTGAAGTGGAATAACCATTGAAGTCCACCAATGAATTCAACTCAAGCAAAGTGAGCTGCTAGGATCGATCCAACTATACTATTTATTTTTTTTATTTCTGTGACCTGGCTGTGCTTATCTAGACACGTTGAAGTGGGAATTTCATTTTGTTTTATTTTTTATTTTTGTCGACGTCTATCTTTATACAAGATTGAGAAGAAGGAATCAGTCCTGGCATGCATTAACTAGTTATAAAATATCATGCTACTGTTAAAGCAAAGAATTCCAAGAACTTCATGATGAAGAATAATCAGGACAAGTTTGAATATCCCCGGAAGCTCAAAGATAAGTTGATCATTAAGAAACGTCTATTTCTTTTTCTTTTTTAATTATATTATATAATTGAGTTTTCAGCCATATTATTTGATTTAAATTTAAATGATAAATAAAGTTGAATTCACATATTTTAAAAGAATATACAATTTAATTTTTTATATTGTCTCAACACTTTCATCTTATTCCTCCAAGTGTTTCTCTAAAAAAAAAAATATTGTCTATAACAATCAAATGCAATTTTTAAAAGAATTGTATTTGATTATTAAATCATTTCAATTCACTCTAAAAATGTTGCTTCTTGCAACAAGCAAAAAGACTCATTTAATTTAAAGTAATCTCACTTGATAAAATACATATTTGCATCGTGTCATCTTTGTCGGAAACACTAAACTTTAACCTTGAAGATGGTTTAGCAGGCATTTGAGCAAACCCTAATAAGAAGTGTTTATATATAATATATAGTAGTTGATGTTATTTTTAAAAGTGTTTTTTATTTGAGATACATAAAAATAATTGTTTTTTTTTATTTTTGATATCTGAACATAAAAAAACACATAAAAATATTTTAAAATAAAAAAATATTTTTTCAAAAACATAATTCAACCACAATGCTAAATTTAGGTACATAATAGGTCTTTTTTTAAAAAAAAAAAAGCTTTGCAGACCCTGTAATGCTAGCTAAACGATACGAAAATGTCGCTTTAAGGCTAGTGTGTTGTATGTTTTTAGAAGTACTGAATAATATAATAAATACAGGTGCTGTGGGGATAAATAATGTTTCTGTATGCATGAAAATGAATAAATTTGTTTAGACCACTGATTTGCAAGTGTTATTATACCTATGAACCGCTACAACTTGCATGGTGAGGGAAGTCATACACCGGCATTGACATGCCTTACTGCTTTGCTAGTCTATTCGCCTGTGATTTGCCATTATCGGATCAATACCTTTAAAATATAATAAGAATATTAAGAGCATGGAAAGATTTTTAATAATATTATTAAATATAACCAATTGGATTAATTTGAAAAAAATTTATTTAAATTTTTTTGTTTTACTCAAGTTTTTTAGAATTCACTCAATTCAAATCGATTGATTTTATAGATCTAGAAGTAATTTGAAAGGCTAGGAAAATTATAATTTAATTTTTAAACCTCTAAGATCACAATTTTTTTAAAAAAATATCGAGACAACAACATATTGGATCAATTCTAGTCCCCTCATGATCCAGATCATGGATTCTATTGGGTTGAATAACATGTTTTGTAATTTTTTTATTTAATTGTATAATAAAAGTTTATGCTCGAAAAAATAAACATTAATTTGAGAATAGACATTTATTTGAAACTGTGATAATCTTATATAAAACAAAAAATAAATAAATTACATAATTTATTTCCTAACCAATCCAATATTAAAGGACAAGATTAAAAAAAAATTAAAAAAAAAACATATTTAGTTGGTGGGTAAATTAGTCAAACTTGTTAATCAAGTAATTTGGGCTAGCATGCCAAACACTTGAACTAAACTATGCACTCTACTGAAATTATAATTTATTTTTTTAAAACTATTTTTTATTTAATCATATGATAACAGAAATAGACGATCGCAAAATCAAACACTAACCCAATACCGAGATATTTTTTAAGATCACAATAACCTTATAAAAAATAAAACGAAACCAATTATAAAACTGAATTATCAAATAACTCAATATCTATAAATGAAATCGAAAACAAAAATTAAACTTGCCAAACCTGCAAAACATGTCAACTATTAAAACTTGCAAACATGTCCATAGACTTTTTAAAGTTTAATAGCAATATTTTTTTTCAAGACTATTCTTTTTAATTATAGGAGAAAAAATGGATGATAAAAAAGCAAAATTTAATTAAAAAGGACTAAAAAAAAAGGCATCCCACCAAACCCATAAATTAAGATAACTTGGGTTATTTTAGTAAACCCATAAATATTTTTAACCTTATAAAAAAATAAAAATAAAAATTTAATTTTTAATTTAATATTAAAAAATAAAATAAATAAAAATAATTTTTTTAAAAATATTTTCAGGCATACCTCCCTGCCCTTGAAGGTAAGCACTAGGGCCATGCACACCTCTTAAGCCAAGCATTATTCGTCGTGATTGAAGATCATACTGATTGGCCGACTGAGATTTTAGAGATTATACAATCTTTCAGGTTTGGTAACTTAACAGTTTTTATTAAAAGTACTTTTTACTTGAAAATCTATTAAAATAATAATATTTTTTATTTTTTAACAAATATTTTTGAAAATTAATTTGAAGATATTAATTTAAAGAAATGCACTCTACTGAAATTATAATTTATTTTCTTTAAATTATTTTTTATTTAATCATATAATAACAGAAATAGACGATTGCAAAATCAAACACTAACCCAATACCGAGATATTTTTTAAGATCACAATAACCTTATAAAAAATAAAACGAAACCAATTATAAAACTGAATTATCAAATAACTCAATATCTATAAATGAAATCGAAAACAAAAATTAAACTTGCCAAACCTGCAAAACATGTCAACTATTAAAACTTGCAAATATGTATATAGACTTTTTAAAGTTTAATAGCAATATTTTTTTTCAAGACTATTCTTTTTAATTATAGGAGAAAAAATGGATGATAAAAAAGCAAAATTTAATTAAAAAGGACTAAAAAAAAAGGCATCCCACCAAACCCATAAATTAAGATAACTTGGGTTATTTTAGTAAACCCATAAATATTTTTAACCTTATAAAAAAATAAAAATAAAAATTTAATTTTTAATTTAATATTAAAAAATAAAATAAATAAAAATAATTTTTTTAAAAATATTTTCAGGCATACCTCCCTGCCCTTGAAGGTAAGCACTAGGGCCATGCACACCTCTTAAGCCAAGCATTATTCGTCGTGATTGAAGATCATACTGATTGGCCGACTGAGATTTTAGAGATTATACAATCTTTCAGGTTTGGTAACTTAACAGTTTTTATTAAAAGTACTTTTTACTTAAAAATCTATTAAAATAATAATATTTTTTTATTTTTTAACAAATATTTTTGAAAATTAATTTGAAGATATTAATTTAAAGAAAAAAAATAAAAAAATTAAATTTTTTTAAAAATATTTTTAAAATACAAAAATAAATAAAACCATCCGAGAAAAAAAAAACAGTCATGTCCGGAGAAGCTGAATTAGAAATCAACAAGACAAATGAATTAACCTCTCCATCTAAAATCCATCCAAGACCTAAATGAATGGTTTCTTATCACCCAGGTATTATTGGCTCCCACATTAAATTAATTTTTTTAATTCTTTTCAAGGTCACTCCCAGATGTTGCAGAACAACACAAGAGCACAATGAAATATTTTCAAAAACTTTATTTATTAAAAAATTACACCGTGTTTTTTTTAAATATTTTTAATTAAAAATATATTTTATTTTTTATATTAGCATATTAAAACTATAAAAAATTAAAAAATATTAATTTAATGTATTTTTAAAAAAGAAACAATTTAAAAAAAAGGTCGATAGAAAAAAAGAAACCTTACAGAAGAAGTCAAATCATGTTAAATAAATTGCTACAAAATCAAAAGCCTTATCCAAGACCAAATAGTCCAAAAAAAATATTATCCAAACTCAGTGTCGGTTGATTTTCCCAAAACATTTCATCATCAACCCTAACTGAATGACCTAGATCATACATTAGACCAACTAACTAAACTAGCAAGTTTGAAAATAAATACCTCCTCCCTTAATTGGACCGGTGGTTCCTCCCATGGCTACCCAGTTTCCTACGTGGTGAATCACGTCCTCCATTTCAGATCTTGACACGCGTCATCATAACTCCCATACATCTTGACACGCATTAGATTTTTGTGGGACCCCATGCCACTTCTTAAAAGACAGGCTTGCAGCTTCCTTCCACGTGTCAATCAGTTCTCCATCAGAAACATTTTGTGGGACCAGATTGACGTCACTAGTAGCATATTCCTATGGAAGGATGACAGGCGTAAAGGATGGCACGTGGACAAATAGGCTACGCGCCTAAACCTTGTGGGCTTTCGTGTTTGGTTCGGAGGGGGTTTGATTTTGCGTGTGAACGCAATTCTAATAAAATTTGATATTTTTTTTAAATTAATTTTTTTTAATGTTTTTAAATTATTTTAATATAATAATAATTATTATTTTAATATTTTTATAAAAAACAAATAATCACTAATACAATACCAAATATTATCTTGAAAGATCGATGCTATTCTAGTGGTAGCTATGCATTGTTAGTTTATTTTAATTACTTTTTTTTTCTTTTTAATTTTTAATATATGGACTAAATTACTCTAAAAAATTGCAAAACAAAAATATTGTTAATAAAAATAATACAACATCAAAGATAACTTAGGAGAGTAAGGAATAACTTATTCTTCAAATAATATTGACTTAATAATAATAAAAATTACTGGGTTTATCTTGCTTATTGTTTTAAAAAATATTTTTGAAACCATTTCCAAAATTTGTGGAACCCCATGCCTCCCCACACCTGTTTAAAGACAGGCGTGCCTCTGCCTTCCACTTGTCAATCAGGTTTCTATCGGGAACATTTTGTGGGACCTGCTTGACCTACTCAGTTCACTAGTAGGTATATTCCAATAATAAAAAGATGAAAGGCGTCAAGGGTGACACGTGGATTGTGGCCAAACCTTGTGGGCTTTCGTGTTTGGTTCTAAGGGTGTTTGATTTTGCGTGGCACCGCAATTTTAATAAAATTTGATATTATTTTATAAATTAAGTATTTTTATGTTTTTAAATTATTTTAATATATTTATGTTAAAAATAAATTTTTAAAATTAAAATTAAAATTATTTAATATTTTTATAAAAAATACTTTAAAAAATAACAACTACAGTTATAACAAATACTCTTTACAAATATATAATTATATAATACATGATACTATCTTAAGAAACTAATGGTTTAAGTGATGTTTATCTGTTGTTATTGGTCGTGTTAGGATTTTTTTTGGTTAATTGGTCATTAATTATTATAATCATATTTCTTTAGCATCCTGACTAAATTACCCTCAATAATAGGAGAAAATTACAAAAAGAAATCTAGTCAATAAAAATAACACGACATTAAAGAATAATTTAGGAACACAAGGTATCACTTATTCTTCAAATAGCTTATTATCCTACTTGCTTGTTGTTGTTTACGCAAATACCCTCACGATTGGGACAAAACTGCAACAAAATCACCCGCAAGTAAGAGTAATTAAAAGAAGAACAAAGGGTAGTCATGGATTTAGAAGAAAGAGGAGATATTCTTTGATGAGCTAATAATATCTCCTTTTTCTTCCATGATTCTCTCAGAACCGTGTGATTTGGAATCTCCATTAATTTCCTCCTACATGTTCGAGATTTTTAAGTAACGCAAGCAAAATTATCCCCTGTGTTCGCAACCACAAGTGGATACAAATGATATGTCATTATATTTGTTTTAGCTTTTGTGTGGTGGGGTATAATTTAATTATATATAAAATTTAATTATAAAAATTATTATTTTTATTTTTTAATATTTTTAATGAATTCCACGTCCAAAACTCAACCTCCACCTCTTAAACAAACACATAAAGTACTTTTTCTGCGAAGTATATAGTATAATTTCTTACAGCCATGAGGTAATTATCTATTTTTTTAATAAATAAAAATTCATTATCTTATTGAAAGGCAAGAGATGTACTTGTCAATGTGGGCTCTCCTATATTTTATAGTATAATCAATTTATTCAATTACAATTATATCTGTGACTTGCCTTGAGATATTTAGAGCAACCATGTCCATCACTTACCTTAAGATATTTAAAATTTAACATGGCCTTCGATCCCTATATATTCACCACCTCCCCGTCCATACAACTTCACTCATAACCAAAACCTTCGAAGAGCAAAGCAGCATACTTCTCTGCAACCTTAAATTCTCACTCTTTTTTCTCTTAGCAAACAAATTTGTTTCAAAACCCTTTTGATTTCTCTAACCAAAAGACTCATTCTTTGATACCTTTGATACCATGGCTCCTCGTATTACAACTACCCTTGCTAACAGCACCAACTCTCTAGTCAAGCAAGCTAGCTTGTCGAGCTGTGCATATGTTACCTTTTTGGCTGGTGATGGAGACTATTGGAAGGGTGTTGTGGGGTTAGCCAAGGGGTTGAGGAAGGCCAAGAGCAAGTATCCTTTAGTGGTGGCTATCTTGCCTGATGTTCCCGAGGAGCATCGGATGATACTTGTCTCTCAAGGGTGTATAGTGAGGGAGATTGAGCCTGTTCATCCACCGGAGAACCAGACTCGGTTTGCTATGCCTTATTATGTCATCAACTACTCCAAACTTCGCATCTGGGAGGTCTGTATGCATGTCTTAGACTTACTTGCTAGTTGTACTTTGTGTTTCTCTTGATGAAAAAACTGAGGATCACTGTCAATTTCTCTTTTGCTTATTTTTAGTCTTCATATATATATAGCTCATAACCTTTTCGTCTTTGATTACAGTTTGTGGAGTATAGCAAGATGATATATCTGGACGGGGACATCCAAGTATTTGACAACATAGACCACCTGTTTGACATGCCTGATGGTTACTTCTACGCTGTGATGGACTGTTTCTGTGAGAAAACATGGAGCAACAGCCCTCAGTACAAGATTGGTTACTGCCAACAGTGTCCTGATAAGGTCCATTGGCCTGCTGAGATGGGTCCTAAGCCCCCTCTCTATTTCAATGCTGGCATGTTTGTTTATGAGCCCAACTTGTCCACTTATCATGATCTGTTGGAGACCGTCAAAGTGACCTCCCCCACCCTCTTTGCTGAGCAAGTAAATATCATCTTTGCTTTGTTATCTTGTCAAGGACTTCTTAGCTGGAAACTTTGATGTTTAATTTATTTATTCATTCTTGGCAGGACTTCTTGAACATGTTTTTCAGGGATGTTTACAAGCCAATTCCTTCGGATTACAACCTTGTACTGGCCATGTTATGGCGCCATCCCGAGAACATTAACCTTGACAAAGTGAAAGTTGTCCACTATTGCGCTGCTGTGAGTATTCGCCAAGCTCATATAAAACCATTTTTACATATTTAACAATAATCTTGTCCTTCTGGACATTTAAGTTCTGCAATTCTAATAATGTTGTGCATTGGTTTACAGGGGTCTAAGCCATGGAGGTTCACAGGAAAAGAAGAGAACATGGACAGAGAAGACATCAAGATGCTGGTCAACAAATGGTGGGACATTTACCACGACGAATCATTGGACTACAAGAATACTGTTGCTGCTGCTGCTTCTTCTGGAGCTGCACTGCATCCATTCTTGGCGGCTCTCTCTGAGGCTGGTTTTGCCCACTATGTTCCCGCCCCATCCGCCGCTTAGTGCTTTGTAAATTGTGGAGCTACTAGTTTCAATTAGTCCAACTGTAGAGGAAAAACAAACTTTTCTTTCAGCTCTTTTTGGTGGTTAACATCCCCTGTATTATTCACTGGGTTCGGATATTGCTCTTTTGAATTTTCTAGGAAGTTTACGAGGACCTTGTATCCATCCTTTAGTAAATAATATGAACAAGTATCTTCTTTGTATACACATTTCTTTATCTTTTCTTATGTTGTATTGAAGAAGCAATGGGACTTGCTCTTTAACTTCTGCCATTTTCCTTTCATATCATTCCATCTCCAACCCTGAATTCTTCATTTCATTCTAGTCTTAAGAGATAGGACCTTGTGAATGGTGAATCTTCTGATTTGAAGATGGTGTTCGGGCCTGTGAAATGGCCTGTACTGGAATACATAAAAGTTTAAAAATAATTTTCTGAAATCCAACTTTTCATGAAAGAATCGGTGCCTTAGTGTCTTAAAATATCCGAATCAAGCAGCAGCTGATCCCCTCGGAAACATGCTTGAAGGTGTGCATGAGTGCTGTTGCATGGATGCTCTCTGAAAATCCTGAGAAGAATACGTTTCGAGGTCCAAACCACCTAGAGATGCAACAGCCTCGAACAAAGACTTGCATGAGCGAGCAAGCAAGCAAATGTAGGATAATTGACTTTTGCCCTTTCCTCTAGACTCTGGGACAGTGGATGGATCAACCACTAAATCGATCTCCAAGACATATAATTGGCTTGCCGATTAAAATCAGGACCTGTTTTTCTTCCTTTTCTTTTATTTTTATCAACGACTTCATCTGTTCTCAGCCACTGAGTTCAAAACTTAAGATTAGGTTTTTACTTGATTTTCTTTTTTAAATTTTGGCAGGGATGACGACTAATTGAATTGGACAAGAGGTCTACATTTTGTTATTTTAACTTTAGCTTTCGTTGAAAAGTCTTTGTACTATAAATCCTGGAGCCTTCCTTGCATTCAAAAGAAAGAGTCGCCATACATTTATTTATTTTTAAATTATTTTAATGCGTTTATATTAAAAATAAATTTTAAAAAATAATAATAGATATAATCTCAAATTAAGAAAACCCTAAAAAAAAATATAATGGTATATTCCAATAACTCAAATCTAGTCAAACCGACAATCTTAATTAGCGGAAATCAAGCCCGTGATTTTCTTGATTGAAGATCGAGAATTAATGGTGCTCCCAAATAAAACGTAAACAAATATTATCGAAACTGGAGGTCGGTTATCCTGATGTCCCACATTTCACCAACTAACATAACCAGAAAGTTCGTCATAATAAATAAAAGGCCCCCATCTGCTCCCGATGAAGATAGGCGTGTTTTACTGCCACGTGGAGTTTGTGGGTCCTTCCTGCATTCACTTCCAGGTATGCTCTTGGTTGGAAACCACACGCTTATAGGAATATGCCAAGTGTAGAATCCTGGATTGCTGTCTTTAGCCGCGGTGGGCTTCCGTGTGGTGTTTATAGGCTTATAGCTGTGTGGCTAATATCTTCTCACTATTTGATGGGGGAAAAACAAAGGATTCTTGTTTTTTTCCATCTCAAAAATTATTTGGATGTACTTTTATGTAAAATATTTTAAAATTAAATTTTAGCCTTATAAAACACATAAAAAAAATTCTAAGACTCACTATTTGATGGGGGAAAAACAAAGGGATTCTTGTTTTTTATCATCTAAAAAATTATTGGGATGTACTTTTGATGTAAAATATTTTAAAATTAAATTTTAGTCTCATAAAACACATAAAAAAATTCTAAAAATATGAAATTAACTAAAAAAAATCTTTCCAAACTCATATATATTTTTCTAGGTATTTTCAAATTAAATAAAAACACAATTTAAATTTTCATCATCATATAAAATCATTTAATATAAAATAGATTGTTTTGATTGCAGAAATTATTGCTTACAATAATTTTTTATTTTTGTATCAGAATTTTTCATAAAAAGAATAAAAAATTAAAATATATGATGTAAAATTAAAATATAACTTTCTAATATTAAAAAAATGATCACCTAATAACTTAAAAAGATAAGAAATTAAAATGAATGTTTTAATTAAATTTCAATCCATCTCTATTTTATTTAAGTTTTTCATTTTAATCTTTGATCTTTCAATCCAACCTTCACTCATAGAAAAAAAAAATATAATTGAATACTAATTTGATCTAAAAATATTTAAATTGTATAAAATAAAAATTCATAGATCAAATTATTTTTTTTAAAAAATCATTAATCTAATTCTCATGCTACGTGAAATAGTAAACAATATTTGTGATATGGTAAAAGGAGGAGCTCTTAGTGTGTGTGTATCTATATTTTTTTATATAAAATATTTTAAAATTATTGTCAAATTAAATTTTAGCCTCATAAAACAAAAAAAATAAATCTAAAAACCTGAAACCAACTAAAAGAATTTTTTTTCCAAGCTCACATATGTTATTCTAGATATTTTTAAATTAAATAAAAACACAATTTAAATATTTATTATTATATGAAATTATTTGATACAAAATAGATTCTTTTGATGGCGGAATCTTTCGCACAATACAAAGCACTACCACTAGCATAATGGTATATTCCAAGAACCTTGACCAGCAGTGATCAAGTCCATGGCTTCCTTGATTCAAGATCGAAACTTAATATTGCTACCAAATAAAGTCAAGAAATATTATCCAAACTCCAAACTCAGGGTCCCACATTTCGACCAACTAACATAACTAGAAAGTAGGTCCCCATTAACTACCCATAAAGATAGGGGCGTTCGTGCCTGCCACGTGGAGTTTGTGGGTCCTACCAGACCCCCTCCTCCATTCACCACCTGCCATATTCTTGGTTGTATATATATATATATATATATATTGTCTCATATAATAAGGTAATAAAAACAAGATGGAAGGGTATTTTTCTGTTTAAGGAGTGAGATTCTATCCGAGATAGTAAAATAATTCAACTATTTTTACTAAAATCATGTTATTTTTTGAAATTCAAAATTTAAAATGACTGGATTGAGACTTATAGCTATGATTTTAAGAGATCGAAACAATCTTAATCAATGGAAAGAGATTAATAGTTATTTAATTTCGTGTTATTACCATCTCATTATATTCTTCATTTAAGGAGTTAATCTCTCCTTATTTAACTCTCATATATATATATATATATATATATATATATATTCTTCTCGATTTCTTTTTCTTTGATAGCTGCTCCCTTTGAGGCAAATATTAACCTCAAGATTGGGAAAAAATCTCAGCAAAATCTCGTGCAATAAAATGAATATTTTGGTTAATGAAGAAAAAGGAAATAATATTTAATGGGCTTATCTTGCACCGACAAATTCCTTGATTCTCTCGTTCGTATCTTCGGGATTTTATCCTAAACCTCGGATAGTTTACAAATGGACACAAATGATTCGCCATGTTTTTTTAATTAAGATATAAAGAAAGATTCAATATTGAAACAAATAAAAATAAATTCAATATCTTATCTAAAAGCAAGAAATGGACTCACCAAATTAACGTGGACTCTCTTAAATTTTATACTATATGCTTCTCCAACCCCATAAAGATTATTAATAATTATATATTCATTTTATTAATTTACCTACCTTTCAAAAGCGCTTTTAAAACAGACTCATACTGTATCTTTCACCTTCCTTTCAGACTAAATGCACGCTCGAATTTCCCTATATATTCCAGCACTCCCAGCAGAACAACTTCACTCATATCCAAAACTTTCAAAGATTTATAAGCAATATAGTTTTCTACAGCCTTAAATCTTCGCTCTTTTCTCTTAGTAATCAAACGATTCGTTTCGAAGACCCTTTTGTAGTTCATCTCATTTTCTTGATAAATTTGATACCATGGCTCCTGATATCACTACTACTCTCGCTAACAACGCCACCACTCTTGTGAAGCAAGCTAGCATATCAAGTTGTGCTTATGTTACGTTTTTGGCTGGTGATGGAGACTACTGGAAGGGTGTTGTGGGGTTAGCCAAGGGGCTAAGGAAGGCCGAAAGTAGGTATCCACTTGTGGTGGCTATCTTGCCTGATGTTCCCGAGGAGCATCGCAGGATTCTTGTTTCTCAAGGGTGCATAGTGAGGGAGATTGAGCCTGTTCATCCACCGGAGAACCAGACTCAGTTTGCTATGGCTTACTATGTCATCAACTACTCCAAGCTTCGTATCTGGGAGGTCTGTATGCATGTCTTAGATGTGCTTTGTATTTCTTTTGATGAAAAACTGAGGATTAGTGCAAGGAATTTGCTTAGTTTTAGTCTTCATGTATGTGTAGCTCATAAACTTTTCGTCTTTGATTACAGTTTGTGGAGTATAGCAAGATGATATATCTGGACGGGGACATCAAAGTATTTGACAGCATAGACCACCTGTTTGACATGCCTGATGGTTTCTTCTATGCTGTGATGGACTGCTTCTGTGAGAAAACATGGAGCAACAGCCCCCAGAACAAGATTGTTTACTGCCAACAGTGTCCTGATAAGGTCCAGTGGCCTGCCGAGATGGGTCCTAAGCCCCCTCTCTACTTCAATGCTGGCATGTTTGTTTATGAGCCCAATCTGTCCACATATCATGATCTCTTGGAGGCCCTCAAAATCACCCCTCCCACCCTCTTTGCTGAGCAGGTAAATTTCATCTCTACTTTGTTATCTTGTTAAGAACTTCTTGGCAGGAAAATTTGATTATTTATTTATTTATTTTTTTTTTCCTGGCAGGACTTCTTGAACATGTTTTTCAGGGATGTTTACAAGCCAATTCCTTCGGCTTACAACCTTGAACTGGCCCTGTTATGGCGCCATCCCGAGAACATTAACCTTGACAAAGTGAAAGTTGTCCATTATTGTGCTGCTGTAAGTATTTATCCTGCTCTTAATTATATAATAATTTTATTTAATTCTTACTTTAATCATGTCCTGGTGTATATTCTAATGGCGTTACACATATATTTGTATGCAGGGGTCTAAACCGTGGCGGTACACAGGAAAAGAAGAAAACATGGACAGGGAAGACATCAAGATGCTGGTCCAGAAATGGTGGGACATTTACAATGACGAGTCCTTGGATCACAAGAACACCGTGGTTGCTTCCTCTGGATCTGAACTGCAACCAATCTTGGAGGCTCTATATGAGGCAGGTGTTGATCTCCACTTCACCGCCCCCCCCGCTGCTTAAAGCTTATGGATTGTGTGGAGCTCGCTATTAGTAGTAATTATTAGTCCATAGTTTGCTTGCTTGACGAACATTATTTATCTGTGGGGAGCTTTTATCCCTCGTCTAGTAATATAAGAACATGTTTTTCGGTGTATACATGCTCCATTATTAAAAAAGGAGCCTATTAGCAACTAACTAGTTTGTTGCAGATAAAATTAAATCTGCTGCTGATAAAACTCAGCAATGGAATTAGCCTTCTGCAACATCATAGGCCATTAAGTGCTAATTGCTACAAGTGTAACGGGATCTATGTTTATGAACTGCATGGTTCCTGAAAAGCCTACTGTTATTTCTATGAAATTTGCCGATAACAAGGAAACACTGTCTTCTGCAGATGTTCATCAATCAACATTCGTCCAGATTTCCGTATCCCTGCAATTAATTACGTGAAAGCAGTATATAAAATTGTTTTAACTAATGAGCTAAACCGAATTATTTGTTGCCTGATTTCTAAATAATTAATATGGCAGGCTGCCTGCCTAGCTGTACATTCTTATTGGGGAATAAAGATTCTGAAAACTAAATATTTTTCTTGTCTGCATTAATATTTTCTTAATGAAAAAAATATCAAACATAGAACACCATAGAGTTTTAATTTTCCTCTTGGTGTCCTATGATTGCTTACGGGCTTAATCAAAGTCAAGTGATTTCTTCAGTTATTGCACAAATTTGCATGCCCATTATTGCCAGTACAACAATGGGATGATTATTTAAATTTCCAAAAAGGTATTTGAACTTGTCTAGAATACAAAAGAAAATGATGAAGGAAATGCTTGACATATCTGGAAATGGAAAGCTCAATGAGTCCCTTTACCTGTCGTGAATTTCTGTCAGCATAATACTGATGCATTCTTTTTTCTTTTTAAAGCAATGCAAACATGTAAAATGGATTTGATAATGGAATTTTTTCACATTAAGGAATTATAGAATAGTTAGAAGTTAGATAATCCAGTTCTAATGAAGTGATTATGACAAAGAATGACCATGATGAATTTGTTTGCAGAAACTAGGGTGTTGAAGATTATGACAAAGAATGACCGTGATGAATTTGTTTGCAGAAACTAGGGTGTCGAAGGTATCATGGATAAGTGGCGGGATAACTTGCACTGCCTTCACCACTATAACACATGCAGAGAATTACAAAGCGATAACAATGTAGTCGGCTTTGCAGAAATTTGAGAGTTCTATGGAGTATCTTCTTTAAATAAATTATATTAATGAACTAGAATATATGCTTTGATGAAAACAGAAATCTAGGCCCAATAAAAGTTCTGATCGAGTTAACTAGAATAATGATTTAAAATGATAATAATATGAGATTTTATTGTTGGATAAAGATCAAATCGTTACAAGAAATTATTTAGCTTTATCGCACCTAATATCACGACAATCTAGAATTTTTTTTCATAGAAAAAATATATTTTTGGCATTTTATTTTTTGATGGGAAATAATCTTGTTTAAGGAGTCGCCATCTAGTATTATAGTTATTAGGAACTCTAACTGGTCAACAAAAATTATATTATATGAGATTCATTATATAAAAAGAAAGATATTATCACCCCCTAAACATCCTATTTATGACAAATTGCATTGATGATTTTGTTTTAAATTACTAAAAGTTTGTCGGATTATGCTATGATAGTTTGCTTGTAATATTCTTAACTTTGACATCAATGAATATTCAACTACATATACTTCCAACTCTAGCATTGGTAAATATTATATAGCTAAAAAAATAAAATAAATTTAAATCAGTATTTTTATTCTTGACTCTAGCGTCAATGAATAAACCAATAAAATAAATTTATGTTTAATGTATGCATATAATTTTTATATTTTATATTTTTATTTTTTGCCTTAAAAAAAACTAGATTTGCATTTCACAGTAAAAAATTCACAAATTAATTATACAGCGAAATACCTAAAAAATACAAAGAACCTACAAATAAATTCACGAGGACCTAAAATATTTTTGGATTTTTTTTCATATATAAAAAAGGCTTGTTTGACTATATATATATATATATATATATATATAAGAACTAAAATAAAGGCCGGACCTAGCCTGGTCACTGGTTCAAACCAGTGACTCAGCTAGTCATTGTGCATGCATGCATGAATTATTCACGCATGCTTTGCGTAGTGACAAGACAATTATATTTCTAAAGGCAGGGAAAACAAAAGCTTACCTGTGTAGCTGGGAACGAAGTCGAAGATGATGGTATATTGGATGATGCTCTCCCTATTTCTCTTTTCGTCTGTTTTCTCTCTGATTGTTCTTTTTTATGGCTCTGTTTCCTTTGTTCGTATTCTCTGGTTTCTCCTTTTTTATTCTAGTTTCCTTGTTTTCTCTTTATCTCTTTGTATAATCTCTATCTATCCTTCTACTTGCCCCTTTTGTTTTTTTTTTTTTGGTTTTGTTCATGCTCTCCCCTTTGTTTGTCTCTTGCACCCCTATTCACTCGTTATTGGTTGCTGGAGATTATGAAGATGATGGTCAATATTGGTTCTCATCTCTGCGTTTTTGTTCATTGGTGTTGTTCTCTGGATTTTCATCTACTTTGCTTCTGATTTTATATTTTGTTGCTCCTATTCTTGAGATGAAGGAATGTAGACAATGGTTATGCCAGTTGTCAATCGTCTTTGGTTCTAAGCTGTTCTTTTTTCACGGGGACGAAGACAATGGTAGGGCTAATCCTCGTCTATATGTCACCCCTTTGCCTCTCTCTCTCTTCTCTGTGTATTTTTTTATCCATTTTTCTCATTTATTTTTCTTTCGGTCTTCTCTTTTTTTCTTTGTCTTCATCTGCGTGTCCTCCTGCTTGTCCTCCTTTTTTGTTTGTTCTTTCTCTCGCTTTTATAAAGCCAGAGAATATGGTAATGATCTTGGAAGTGAGCTATGTTCATTCACACGTGCTTGAGAAAAATACAAATTAGGGACTTGGTCTACATCGTGTCCCACGATCTGCAGTTACAAATTTCCTGCTGAACCGGTCTCTCTTGGGCGAGGAAGAAGGTGGAGAATAGTGGATTAAGAAACAATGATGTTTATATCTAGAAATGAATATTTTTAACTTGGCCTCTGAACTTCTGTCATTGAAAAATTGGGTCCTTGATTTCATTAATTAAACAATTTCAAGTTCAATTAAGTCCTTAAACTTTCAATTTATGTTGTCTTGGTTAAAATTTTAATTTATTCCTCATTTTTATTACTATATATTTTTTTTGTTGTTTTTTCTTTTTTCTTTTTATATAAATTAAATAGAAGTAAAAAAATTGGGTTATGACAAGATATTTTTTTTATAATGAAAATCCATTTCATTGGTTATCAAATTATTGGATCTCCTAAAATTAAGCTTAAAAGTTACCTTCTAGACCAATTTTGTTATTTTTCCTTGATTATCTCAAATTTCTTGTTTATTTTTGGATTTCTTGTTATTTTACTTTTATGTTTGGGGATTTTGATTTTGTTTCTTAATCTAGGTTAGTTTTGTGACCTGTAAAATACATCGTAAACCTTTTTGGGAGACAAACTTGGTCTATTACAACTCAAATCCTAGGTTAATGACTAGAAATACAGGAGCAATGCCTTGAGTACACCACACCTATATTAAATCTCATAACATATATATCATAAAATAAATTTTATAAAATTATTTAGCATTTTATAAACTTTCAATGTATCCTTCAAAACAAACAAATCATAATCCATAATATTTATTATAATATATCTAACCAAATTACTTCAAATAAAAAAATGTTATGGTGGAGCATTTAAGATATTAAATCAAAACTAAAATAAAAATCTCGAGGAAAAAAGAAAGGCATACTGATAAAAAACGAAGTTAGAATGATCAACAAAGTCAACTTGCTAATCAAATCTAAAGACATGAAAATAATATAAAAGTAAAGGAGTGAGTCAATTAATTTAGTGAAAAAATACATGTTAGAGATAAGACAAAACCATAGAATTAGATAACATACAAAGCCCTAAGATTCTAATAACAAATGAAGTTTGTAGCCCCGATCACTATGAAAGGATTAGTCGTCACATATTAATGCATTTCTTACTAGTTAGGTATATAGAATACAATTTATATATAAATTAACTACTTTATGCTAATATAGAGTTCATGACAAGATTCTAATATCAAGACATAACAGATATTCATATATTTATCAAAGCAAATGAATATCATATTGAATAGAATTTAATTCAACTAAATGCGAATGTAAATTCAAGAATTGATGAATACTTAGAAAATAGAGCAATATATGTAAATATTCAAAAAAATAACTAGTTGTGGTTGTCATATAATAAATATACATATCTATTTGTATCACATACATATTAAATATTATCCCATTTACCTGGAAAAACAGAGCAAAAAACAAATATATATAGAACTGGAGACTACTAAGGATCACTAATAGGAACAACACCAGAACTTACAACGAATACATGAAAACACTTAAAAACAGTTTGAAACCAAAATAATAAAAGATTAAAACTTTAAATTTAGAGGCTAAAATGTAAATATAAGGCCGAATTAACTCACCTGATTAATTTTAAACATACCTCAAACTAATTGAACCTAAAAGAATCAACGAAAACTCCACTACTCAGTCAATTAGATGATAAAAATAAAAAAATAAAGTTTTATGAGAGAGTCAAAGATAGTGACATAATATATATATATATATATATATATATATATATATATTATAATTTTAAAGTGAATTTATATCATTTTAAAGTAAAAGATAAGGAAAACATGTTATTTATATATATATATATATATATATATGTGTGTGTGTGTGTGTGTATGTGTTATCTTATCTTATCTTATTTTTATTGGTTTTGTTTCTATCTCGAGATAGTAATTAAATACTATTTTAAATTACAAGAAAAAAAAATAAAATAAATTTATTCATCCAATAAATTATATTAATTTCAAAACAGAAATGACATGTCCTGTTTCTTTTATTTTAAGAAAATAATCTACACTATCTTGAAAAATAATTCAACATAGAGTCACATGAGAATTAAAAAACGGCAATGCTATTCATATGTTGTGTATATAAACATATAACCACATTAATATAATAGATATCCACTAACATCACATAAATAACAATATTACAAACACATTAAAGGGAATATTGCCTTCAATATCTCCATAACCATATATTTGGAATTAAAATCGCTTTCTCTCTCCTTCTTTGTAAGAATATCTTCTTTCTTATAACCATAGATATTATTTATATTTTATAGTTTATGATTTGATTAACCAAGTGTTGGCCAAATAATTTCTCTGACATATGGGGCTTGATCATGCTTTCCTTTTTCCTTTACTTGCAAGATTTTTGAAACTCTTAGATCTTATTTTTCACTATATTAATTTCCCACCATGAGAATTTATATATATGATCATCACAATCTCTTTTATTATATCACATCATTGTATTCTTGTTTTAAAAGCAGAAAGATGGCATTTTCTCAATGTTTCTCCTCTGTTTTTCCCGTTCTAGTCATCTTCCTCTTGACCAACCCTACCTTAAGTGAAGCCCAAAGCACCCAAGATTTAATCGACAGAGTGTGTCGCCAGATGGAGGAGTACGGTTTCTGCAACGAGGCATTCCATGAAAACATGAAAACCCCTGCAACAGACTATGTTGGCCTCACAGCAATAGCAATAGACGTGGCAATAAAAAACGCAAGCAACACCTATGATTATATCGTGCTTCTCGTGAAGAACACAACTAACCCTGAAACGAAGGGTGCTTATATGGCATGTGCGAGTGCTTATGGTACGGTGAAGTCGTCTTTCGAGACTGGCTTGCAGTATTTTAACAGGAAAGATTATGCTGGTATGCTTAAGGTTGAACATGATATACCAAGAACACAAGCCAACTGTGAAGCTCGTTTGAGCACACCGCCAACTCCAAATCCCTTGGCTGATAGGAACAGGCAAATGAGGATTCTGATTAGCATGGCCTTAGTCACTGGGCATGAAATACCGCATTGATGTTGTTGTCATTGCTCTATAATATTGTTCGTTGCATGCTAGCAACTCTTCTCTAGCTCAATCTTACACACAAATCGATCTTATGGGTGTAATTTATCCCAGAAAATAATAAAATTTGAACCTTTCATTCATTCAGCTAATTATAAAGTTGTTTATGTAGTTTCGGATTTTTTTATAAAAAAATAATGTCCAAAACAAGATAGATATAGATTTAGTTAAGAAAAAAAACAGTGAAATGAGGTTGTTCTGGAATTTGATTTAACAACTCATGAACCCAAACCCTTAAAGCTAGGTGGATGTTGTGAAAACTATGCTCTGCATTGTGACAGCCCATCAGTGAATATGATCACAAAATAAGCTTCGATGCTGACTTAATTATTGCTCCAAGCCCATTTTCCTAGCTCACACCAACTCTCTCTCTCTTACCAAACCCCTCATTTTCTCAAGTCATTTGCTTTAGGACAAAAACAATGTTGTTGTTTCTTTGTTTTGATGATTTAAAAATATTTTAAAAAAATTTATTTGTTTTTTAGTATTTTTATATAGTTTTAATGTATTGATATTAAAAATAATTTTTAAAAAATAAAATAAATAAAATATTATTTTAATACATTTCTAATTTTTTTAAAAAAAAACAACTACAATTATATTTTCAAATTCCAAAAAAACCATTACAGTGCTTGATATTTCAATTAAGAAGGTTTCAGGTCTGAAAGTTAAGTTTTTTTGTTTTGGATATTCATGAGGCTATTTTATTTATATAAAGTTTATTTGGTGTTGTGGTAATAATTATTTTTTAAATTTATTTAAAATTATATCAAAATATTATTTTTTAAAAAAATATTTTTAATATTAGAATATTATAATTACTTGAAAACACTACAAAAAATAATTTAAAATTAAAAAATTAATTTTTTTAAAAATGTAAAAGTAAACAAGATCATTGTCCATTGTCCATAGCTAACTACATAGGAGAAAAAAATGTGAAATACAAAGTTTGGGATAATATAATACAACTTGTTTACTTCAACACATATTATTGGAAAACATTTCAATTAAAAAACCGTACATTCACACATACATTGATCTGTAATTTGCACGAGGAAAAAAAAAAAAGAATGAAAGAATTCAAGTACTATAATCTATGTCCTGCTGTGTGACTGTATCTCCTTCCTTTTAAGAAGTGCTGCATTCTGGAGGAAGTCCTTGAGGAAACCTCTTAGCGTCTGTGCAGTAATTGTATATCATGTAGTTTTTTTTTACCCATTCTAGCCTCTCTTGACTTGTTGAACCAAGTTCTTCTGAAAGCCAAGCGTTGGTGTTGGAGGAGGCTGCAGCAGCGGAGGCATTTGTACCACAAGAAGATGCACCATTGGACCAGACACAAGCATCCTTAGCATTGAAGTTCCTATAGGAGGCAGTAAAAGGAGCTTGTGACCAATCAGTCTTCACCAAGCCACCTCTTGTAGCCCAGTCATCTGCATTCCATAAACTAGAGTAAATTCTCATTGGCTGATTCTTTGGGAATGGAACACCTCTTGATTCCATGTTCTTGAATTCTCTAATAGGGGTGCCATCTACAGAGAAACTGGTACAAAAGAGAAGAAAATGTTACAAGAAATCATTAATTTTGATCACTAAATTAGCTTGGTAGCTATGGATTTAGTTATGGGAAGTAGCAGTGCTAGCTTACATGATTCTTTGTGGGTTCCAAAGGATGGAATAGGTATGGAAATCAGTAGTTGGATCAAACCAGAGGTAAAATTGTTGCTCCCTGTTGCCTTTGCCTTGGCTAAACACATTGGTATGGAGAATGTAAGGATCGCCACTCAAGTTCCCCAAGAACTCGAAGTCTATCTCATCCCATGTTGACCCTTTTGATGATAACTGAAAATATAAAAATACAGATTAATACTAAGAGCATATGTTAAACTTTCTTAATCAAAACAGTAATTAATTAATATCAGGAAAACTTACATAATAGGCAGTTACAGTGCCAGCGGAGTTGCCAGGGACAAGCTTGAGATGCATATCAATCTTTCCGAATAAATACTCGTTCTTGGATTGGAACCCTGAGCCAGAAGCTTTGTCAAGATTGAGAGTAAGAAGCTCACCATTGTTGAGTATCTTAGCACGGCCATCTCCCCATGTAATATCAAAGTTTTGGTAGAAGTTACCAAGAGATGACCCCATCAAACAACTGATTGTAAACGAGACCAAGAACAATAACATCGGAACACTTGAAGAAGCAAACAGAAAAGCCATGGATACAATGAAATGCAGTTTAGCAAGTTGTTTGGAAGTGAGGAGATGTGTATTGTGCATGTCTTGGTGGGAATTTATAGTACAAGTCGTGGTAACTGATGAGTTGTGCATTGAAAGGAAGGAAGTGCGTAGGAAGGTTCATTGCAGCTGTGGCCAGTTGGACAAATATAATGAATTGAGTGTGATCAATGACATGCACAGACACAAATTATGATACGCGGTTTTGCATGGGATATTTGATAAAATAAAAAAAAAGATGGAGATTTGGTGACACCAGGTGAGGCCCAGTTTTCTTCCAGCAGCAGTCACCTGGTTGTTGCTTTGTTGGTCCACCACTTCCTATCACCATGCTTTTTTCTTACCTAAACCCACTACCGTCACCATTGAGTCGGTGGTGGTAAGGATTGTGTATGGATTCGTTAGCATCAAAACTGTTACTGTGTACACGTAAATGATATTTATTAAACTAGGATAAACCCAGCAAGTTGACCTTGTAATTCACGGACGCAAGACCTAGCCCAGCTTGAGAGTTCACTCGGTTAAACTTGTTCATTTCAGTTTACCTAGACAAATAAACCCCACACC
>NW_011499862.1:1799661-1874567 GCF_000495115.2 Populus euphratica
ACCAAAAAAACCCCCCCCCCCCCCCCCCCTCCAAAACAACGCTTGTTTCAAAGTACTAATCAATTGAAAATTATTTCAAAAAATGATTTCATGAAATATTTTAGGCAAGAACAGCATTCCCAAAATCTAATATTGAGAGTAAATTCAACTATATATATATATATATTGCATTGCCAAAGTTTTCTGAGATGTTCCGGAGACATAATAAATTCTAATTTGACCATCGTTACTGTCAAAGTCCTCAAAGCACACATCATCCCCATGCAACTCATCTATCCAATTTCTAACAAATACATGGCTTCTGTCCTTGGCCATTCTTTCCTGTTTTCCTCATTGCTGATGCTCTTCTTGATCCATTCTGCACAATTTGATGTGCAAACCAAAGAACTGCCGCGAAACTCAGGACTATAACCTTTGCATCAAAATTTTCAATAACCTTGTTGGCCTGACTCATCTGACTATTCCCCTAGCTCTGAAAAGTGCTACCGAGACCTGTGTTTATACTCACACTCCTTAATAAAGCTACTACTCCAGAGGTTAGAAAGGTTCTTGGTGAATGTGTACAGGATAATCAGCTAGTTGTGGAGGGTTTTCAGCAAGCATCTATGGAATCAGCAACACCAGCAGCAATATCTGCCTTTGAAAGGGGTATGCCTCCTGCTTTCCCAGTGAACCCATATTTCTTTTTAATTGAAAGGATTAAGCAGTTGGACATTCTCATTTCCGTGTCTGATTTTGCTGGGGTAACGTCTGTGTCAGAACAGGCACCTGCTGAAATCCTGACTACCTCGTTGAAATTGCAACAGTGTTAAGGCAATAATAACTTTTTTGGAGGATGGGATGGATCAGTATCTTTTTTTCTCCGCTGTTTACATCTTTTTTTCTCGATTCATTAATCAACACCACCTTAATTCGTGGCTCTACAGATTTATATAGAAATCATTCATGTCAAGTTGTCAAACTCCACATCTCATCTGCTATAATGCTGTAGTCCTTTACATGCAGTCTCTCCTACAATCATTTTCACCTAAGATGAACAAGAAAATGATTTCAGGCTTTCAACTCCTGCTCATTTCCTAGGACTTCTTTATCGGTGCAGACTGAACTAACCATCGAACCAACTCTTGAACACCGATAGCGCAACAGATCCAGAATTATAGAATTCCTTAATTAGTGAGTATATGACCATGAAGATGTGAGTATATGACTAAAGATTGTTGTGCAAGCATTTCTGAAGGTATCTACAGGAAATTACAAAGGACTGCTGAAAGCATGTGAATCGACAGCACTGAAGTATCTATCCGTTTTGCCGAAGCAGGGACCTTTGCCCCCTCGAGACCAATTGGATGAGTGTGAGATTGTCTTTGCACTTCGATTATTTTTATTTAATTAGATTATCATAATCCTTCTATTTATTATTCTTTGTTAAATTTATTTTTAATTAATTTTTATTAAAAAAATTAAATAGAATGATCTTTCTATTCTTTATTCTTTATTAAATTTATTTTTTATTTTATTCTTAAATTAAATAGAATTGACAACTACGTTGATTGCAAACTTAATTTTGTAACGAGATATCCATTGTAAAATAACAATGAATCTCCAACAAATCTTTTTTTTTCTTTTTCTTCCAAATATAATATCAATAGAAGTTTATTTTTCAATTAGTCTGATATTATTGTCTATAGTTTAAATAAAATTATTAAACTACCTGATCTAAAATTTTCTTGCTTTTTTAAAATAGCACCGTCGTCTAAGCTTCCTTCAGTACACAAAAATTTGACCGGCCCGCAGAACTACATTACTTGAGATTGCAATGAAGCAATGGCTGGTCATTGAAAGAAGCACAATTCTTCAAAAACCCCACTAGCATAAAACTTGAATCAAGATACATTATGTTAAAAACTGTGAATCATGAATTATTTTAAAACCTATAGGGATAATTTGTCAATTTCTATTACAGTAACAATATCTTACACAACCAAACATACATTCTCTTGACAATCAAAGGATTAAAAATCTGAACACCAAACAACCTAGCACGATTCCCAATTTGAAGTAGAGTGCTATCGAAAAAGCTGCAGAAATCGATCCATCTCTTAAGCCTGCCAAGATTCAGCAGACAATGTTACATCCAAGAAAACCCAAGGATTTTTTATCATTATGTCTTACAAAACACGAGTTAGGACCTTACCTTGCTAGCAATGTTGTTGGAGAGCCAGTCTAGTCCCTCATAGAGACCTTCACCAGAAGTGGCACAGGTGCTCTGGATATACCTGCAATAAACACACAGCTCAGATGACATCCATGGGATATTTACATGGCAGCAAACTATCGAGAAATTGGCAATGGACATGTTATCAATTACCAGTGGCGTTGACGGAGTGAATGAAGACCAAGCTTATCTGTAATTTCAGCAGCATTCATAGCATTTGGAAGATCTTGCTTGTTTGCAAACACAAGTAGCACAGCATCCCTCAATTCATCCTATTCAAACAATAAATTTCCATTATTAAAAAGCATAAAGCCACAATAGCAAAAGTAAGAAGTGAGAGTTAAAGCTTATGACTACCTCATTCAACATCCGGTGCAGCTCATCCCTAGCTTCAACCACACGGTCACGATCATTACTATCAACCACAAAGATGAGCCCTTGAGTGTTTTGGAAATAATGCCTCCACAATGGTCGGATCTGTGCAAATTAGAAAAGCAATTTGAGAAAAAGTAATCCTTGTACCAGACATGAGATATGAAAACAAGATATTGTATTCTGACAGCAGAACTTGAGTAGGTGACCCTGTTCATAAACTGGCAATTCTAAGTTCATGCTTCCAAAAACCAGAGCTAAAATTAAATCCTTATTTGATCAGCATAAAAGACAAGACAACAAACAGAGAAATAGCTTAGGATTTTCAAACCATGACAGAGAGACTGGTAACTCGATTATTCAACATCAAACAATTTCTTAAACATCTGTAAGGATGCTATTACGGTCCGTGCAAACACAAATAAATGCACAGGGAAACATTTAAGCACTATCATTAGTGATTGTGCAAAGTGATGACCAGATACTCACAGAAAGGCAAAGGAAAAATTGAGATAAGGTGGCTTTATTAATATAGCCTATGAATTCGTTCATGACAAGCATATTGATTTTTGTTGCTTATAAATGCATAAGAGTAATATATAAGTATACCCATTTATGATTGCAATTTATAATTTATGATAATGCACGCCACAGCTGGGATGTCCTTTCCTCACAAAGATAAAAGGAAAAAACTGAAAGACAAGGTGGCTTCAGTAGTGTAGCTTATGAATATGTTATGTGCTGGTGGAGGACCAACTAACCAGCACAAGACCGTCCATAAGCACAAGCATCAGTGAGAACTTCAACCACTCACAGCAACAAACAATGAAATCAAAGATGGCTCTAATCATTATAGGTTATGTTTTTGTTGCGTGCTAAAGAAAAGCATATAATCAGCACGAGACCATTCATAAGCACATATATAACCAAAGACAAACTTAGACAGCGACGGTGTCTGCATGTGCTTACAATTGTAGAATTTCAGCCATGCAATGGATAGCTTCCGCTCCTAAGAAAAAGAAAAAAAAATGTAACACTAAGTAGCTAAATCCATGTAGCTTATGTTTTTTTTTTTTTTATGTTCTGATGAAGCAATATCTAATCAGCACAAGACCTTCCATGGTACAATTTACAATCAAAGACACCAAGTACAAACATAAATGCACATCATGTTAGGCTAAGTCAATGATTAAAGTTGAAATATTAATCAATCAGCAACTCAAAAAGATAAAAATTAAATAGTTTTCCTAATGCCATTCGAAGTTCTCATCACAGTATAGCAGAAGTTTCCGTACCTTGTCCTGACCACCTACATCCCAGACAGTGAAGCTTATGTTCTTGTATTCCACAGTCTCCACGTTAAACCCTATAATGAAATCCACATATAAGCATCCCTTACCCAAACCAAACAAATTCAGCACTAAAACAACCCTGAAATACCAGTAATATTTCGAGGACATACCAATTGTTGGAATGGTGGTGACAATCTCTCCGAGCTTGAGCTTGTACAAGATGGTGGTCTTACCAGCAGCGTCGAGACCCACCATGAGAATCCGCATTTCTTTCTTGGCAAACAGACGGCTAAAAAGTTTGGTGAATGAGAGCCCCATCTTTCCTTGTTCTCAGCTGCATCAAAAACAAATCAGTAAATCAAAAACTCCAAATTCAGACTTAAAAAAAAAGATAAATCATCTCACAAATCATATAAAAATCAACAGATCCAAAAGATCCAAACTTTAACACATTAAAAACCCCATTCCTTTCAATTCCTTCACTTTCCTTCCATTATTTCATACTAAACCCAAGTTCTATAGATTCATGATCTCCCTTATGCTGATACCAACTAACAAAACAAGCACAAGGGTCGTCAAAAGATTCAACAAACATCCCAAAACAGATCTAATCTATCACAGGTCAGATCTATGAACCCTTTAAAACAAAAACAAAAAAACAAACTTTAGAACCAAAATAAGACCAATCAAGATCTACAGTAATAACATCAACAATATATATAGAAAGAGAGACGACTTACAGAACGAAGACGAAGAGAGAGGGCAGGATCCACTAAGAAGCTGTGCAGAGAAAGGAGATGAAAGAAATGAGAAAGAGAAGGGGATATTTATCTATGGGCGTATAGAATCTAGCCATGGACGTGAGTTAACGCCGTTAATGACTTAATGACGTTAGTGTCGAAGTGAGATTCAGTTTCTGGACCGTACTTTTATTTTGGGACGGTGGATTTATTATATTTCTAATTACTAGTTTCATTTATTATTTAATTTGGCAGAAATATTAAATTTTACCATTGTGTTTGTGTGCATTATTTATTTTTTTTAATTTATTTTAAATTTAGTTAATTAATTTTTGTGTTGTCTTCGATTACTCAGTAGCTAACTTCTATCGATTTTTAATATTAAATTGAGTTGAATTGGTAAGAAAAAAAAGAAAAGAAAGAAAGAAAGGAAAATGTTCATTGATACCTCTACCCATGATTATAGAACCTGACTTGAAGTAAGATTTAATTGAAACTTCTGACTAATAAAATAAATAAATTAAGATTTAGAAAAATTATAAAAACAGTGCGGCATCAAGAAAATAATAAAAAAATAATAATAAGAGGAAGGAAAAATCATATTATGCTTAAGAAGAGATAAAAGAGTAAATTAGCTAAAAAAGAGGGGATTCTCTTCTCTTCCGGCACCTGCAAATATCTTAGAGGGGATTCGAAGACTTGAATAATATCTAAATCAACTTTAGCAATTTCATGCAATTTAAACAGTATATCAAGTAGAAATCATGAATTTTGGAAAAGAAATATAGAAGAAATACAAATTAACTATGAATTGATTGAGATTAGGTTATGCTGGATATTAAATCTATTGGAATTGATGAAATAAAAAATAAAAACATGGAATCGTTAATAAGCCAAGTAGCTGGCCGGCCAAATAGGAGAAGCTAGCTAGGTTCATGATGTAGAGAGGCACAAACTGAAATTTCTCTTAGAAGTCGGTTCTACACATGTATTCACATCTAGATTCTGTTCATGGCACCAGGAAAAGTAACATGTGTGTCTGAAGACTGACAAGCTTTCAACACGGGAGATGTACATACATTCGGTCAAGGTTCTACAGCATTATTGTAATTTAAAATGGCAACCGCCAGAATCAAGCAATGGCTGGTCAATGAAGAACCATACTCTACAAAAGCCCCAATAGCATAAAACTTGAATCAAGATACATCATGTTAAAAACTGTGAATCATGAATTATTTTAGTATCTATTAGGGATAATTTGCCAATTTCTATTACAGTAACAATATCTTACAAAACCAAACAAATACATTCTTCTCTTAACAATCTCGTAGGATAAGGAATCCTTGAACACCAAACAGCCTAACAATGTCTCCCAAATTGAAGCAGAATGCTACCCAAAAAGCTGCAGAAATCAACCCATCTCTTAAGCCTGCCACGATTCAGCAGACAAAGTTACATCCAACAAAACCCGAAGACTTTTTATCATTATTTCTTACAAGACACGAGTTAGGACCCTACCTTGCTAGCAATGTTGTTGGAGAGCCAGTCTAGTCCCTCATAAAGACCTTCACCAGAAGTGGCACAGGTGCTCTGGATATACCTGAAATAAAACACAGATTGGATGGCATATATGCAACAGCAAACTATCAACATATTCAAAATGGAGATATTATCATTTACCAGTGGCGTTGACGTAGCGAATGAAGACCAAGTTTATCTGTAATTTCAGCAGCATTCATAGCATTTGGAAGATCTTGCTTGTTTGCAAACACAAGTAGCACAGCATCCCTCAATTCATCCTATTCAAAAAATAAATTTCCATTATTAAAAAGCATAAAGCCACAATAGCAAAAGTAAGAAGTGAGAGTTAAAGCTTATGACTACCTCATTCAACATCCGGTGCAGCTCATCCCTAGCTTCAACCACACGGTCACGATCATTGCTATCAACCACAAAGATGAGCCCTTGAGTGTTTTGGAAATAATGCCTCCACAGTGGTCGGATCTGCACAAAAAAGAAAAGTAGATTGAAAAACAATTCCTTTACCATCAAACAGTGACATGAAAAAAATGAATGAAATGCCCACAGTATTTAGGATAGAGCGACGGAAAATGTCTCCTGGGTGACAGACCGCACATGAGCAGGTTGTTTTTTATACACATGATTCTAATTCAATTTTAATTACATCCTTAATTGATCAGCATAAATGATAACACAGACAAATTCAATGCAAGCACAAATACATACATTGCACGAAATATAATCATACACATTAACAACATGACAGTGGATATAAGATTTATGTACACTGCACCGTTGAAAGCTTTCCTCACAAAGACAGGAGAACTGAAAGACAAGATGGGTTCATTAATGTAGCTTACGAATATGTTATGTGTTGGTGGAATTCAACTAGCCAGCACAAGACCGTCGATAAGCACATAAACAACCACAACTTCAACAACACATCATTTACAATCACAGACAACAAAACATCTGCCATATCATGGGTTGTCATTACTCATTCCAACAAGAGGATAAACCATGAAAGACAACATGAGCTCTACTCAATATAGCTTATGTATTTGTTGTGTGCAAATGACAAAGCATCTAATCAAATTCAACTTTAACTACATCCTTGATTGATCAGCATAAAAAAATACAACTGAATTCTACCTATGCACAAATACATGCATTGCACGAAATATAATCATACGCATTAACAACATGACAGTGGATATAAGATTTATGTACACTGCACCGTTGAAAGCTTTCCTCACAAAGACAGGAGAACTGAAAGAAAAGGTGAGTTAATTAATGTAGCTTACGAATATGTTATGTGCTGGTGGAATTCAACTAGCCAGCACAAGACCGTCGATAAGCACATGAACAACCAAAACTTCAACAACACATCATTTACAACCACAGACAACAAAACACTTGCTCATTCCAACAAGAGGAAAATCCATGAAAGACAAGATGGCTCTACTCAATATAGCTTATGTATTTGTTGTGCGCAAATGACAAAGCATCTAATCAAATTCAACTTTAACTACATCCTTGATTGATCAGCATAAAAAAATGAAACCAAATTCCACCTATGCACAAATACATGCATTGCACGAAATATAATCATACACATTAACAACATGACAGTGGATATAAGATTTATGATGTACACCGCACCGTTGAAAGCTTTCCTCACAAAGACAGGAGAACTGAAAGACAAGATGGGTTCATTAATGTAGCTTACGAATATGTTATGTGCTGGTGGAATTCAACTAGCCAGCACAAGACCGTCGATAAGCACATAAACAACCACAACTTCAACAACACATCATTTACAATCACAGACAACAAAACATCTGCCATATCATGGGTTGTCATTACTCATTCCAACAAGAGGATAAACCATGAAAGACAACATGAGCTCTACTCAATATAGCTTATGTATTTGTTGTGTGCAAATGACAAAGCATCTAATCAAATTCAACTTTAACTACATCCTTGATTGATCAGCATAAAAAAATACAACTGAATTCTACCTATGCACAAATACATGCATTGCACGAAATATAATCATACGCATTAACAACATGACAGTGGATATAAGATTTATGATGTACACTGCACCATTGAAAGCTTTCCTCACAAAGACAGGAGAACTGAAAGACAAGGTGGGTTCATTAATGTAGCTTACGAATATGTTATGTGCTGGTGGAATTCAACGAGCCAGCACAAGACCGTTGATAAGCACATGAACAACCAAATTCTACCTATGCACAAATACATGCATTGCACGAAATATAATCATACGCATTAACAACATGACAGTGGATATAAGATTTATGATGTACACTGCACCATTGAAAGCTTTCCTCACAAAGACAGGAGAACTGAAAGAAAAGGTGAGTTAATTAATGTAGCTTCCGAATATGTTATGTGCTGGTGGAATTCAAGGAGCCAGCACAAGACCGTCGATAAGCACATGAACAACCAAAACTTCAACAACACATCATTTACAACCACAGACAACAAAACACTTGCTCATTCCAACAAGAGGAAAATCCATGCAAGACAAGATGACTCTACTCAATATAGCTTACGTATTTATTGTGCTAATGGAAACATAGACTACAAAGGCATGTATAAGTGTGCATCTGCTTCTACTAGTAAAATTTCAGCAACACAATTGTTAGCTTCTCCTTTCATACAGAAAAAGGAAAAATGGCAACATTAACCGGTTAAATCCATGTAGCTTATGATTTGATTCTGTGCTGATGGAGCCATACCTAATCAGTACACGACAGGCACATTTTACAGCAAGAGACAAGCACAAACACTTTGATACATATAGACAACAATTTGATAAGTTTTAATAATATCAATGACACATATTGACAACAATTCAATAAATTTTCCTAATATTGTCATTATTGCCAAAGTTCTCATTACAATTTACAACATGTACATACCTTGTCCTGGCCACCAACATCCCAGACAGTGAAGCTTATGTTCTTGTATTCTACAGTCTCCACATTAAACCCTAAATAGAAACAGACAATTAACCAAACAATACAAGAGTGCACGATAAATTCAGTAATGAGATAACTATAAGGTACTGGTAAATTTCCATACCAATTGTAGGAATAGTGGTGACAATCTCTCCAAGCTTGAGCTTGTACAATATGGTAGTCTTACCAGCAGCATCAAGACCCACCATGAGAATTCTCATTTCTTTCTTGGCAAAGAGACGGCTAAAAAGCTTAGTGAATGAAAGCCCCATCTTTCCTAAATCAAACCTGCATCAAAATCCCAACAATCAATCTTAAAAAAAAGATGCCTTTAACACCTTCCATAACATTCTATTGATCACGCCAATCAATCAAAATAAACAATACATGCAAGCAAGCAAGATCTTAACCAACATTTACAAACACAAGCAAAAACTTTCCTTTTTCATACTGTTTCACAAACATGTTCAATCTATCAGAGAATGAAAAAAAAACAGTAAATCAAGAGATCCAAGCTTATATACATGATAAAGTCTTCTTTTCAAATCCTTTATTTTCATTTCAATATTTCACACCAAACCCGAATTTTATTGATTCATGAAATCCCTTAAATCAACACCAGCAAACAAAACAAGAAAGAGGGTCATATAAAAACTCAACAAACACCAAAAAACAGATCTAATCTAACATGGATCAGATCTATGTACCATTTTTAATAAAGAAAAAACAGACTATACAACCCAAACAAGAACAATCTGACCAAAGCCCAGATCAAGATCTACAACAACGATATCAAAATCAATAGGAACAGAGAGATAGCGATGGCTTACAGAGAAAGGGAGGGAAGGAGAGGGCAGGGTCTACAGAGAAGACAAGCTGCCCAGAAAGAAATGAAGGAAATAGTAAAGATACGGGCTCTATTTATCGATCTTCGCTTGATGGAAGCGATGAGTTAACGGCGTAGTGATTTAACGAGGTTAGGGTAAAAATTGATATTCAATTTGTAGACCCCACATTTTTTGGTTGATTTTCGAAGGACCGTTTATTTTCTTGTTTTTTTTTTTCAAGAGACTTTTTTAAAAAATATTTCTTATAATTTTGATATAATATATTAAAAACAAAAGAATTTCTAAAAAAATAATTAAAAATTAAAAAAAACAGAAGACATTATGTGTTGTCAAATATCACAACAAAAGAAGTATCGAAGAAAAAAATTGGAAGGTGGCCAATTAGAAGAATAAGGCACTGTTTATTTTTTATCGGTAATTTTTAAAAGTGTATTTTATTTTAAAATATATAAAATTGATATTTTATTTTAATAATTTTGACATGTAAAATTAAAAAAATTATTTTAATATACTTTTAAATAAAAAATATTTATAAGTCATTACCGAACACATAGCGAATAGCCATTTTTTTTTTATTTATGTGGGGTGTCCGGGTCAGCTTACACGCCCCACGACTAATCTCCACGGTCCACTGAACATTCTGCAAGCCCAGTAAACAGGTAAGGCACCACATAAATGACAGACATGCATAATAAAATTCGAACCCAAGTGCAGAAGAAGGGACCCTCCCACCGCTAGGCCAAAACCTCACTGACAACGAATAGCCATTCTCGTCTTCCTGGTGGTTGCCTCGCTATATATTTAATTGATTCGGTCACACGACAGCTTGGCTTAGTCAGCATTTCAGCCAACGAAAGAGTCATTAATTTGCGTAGCTTAACCAATGAGATTCTGTTGCTTTCTTAATGGGCTTTTAATCATAACTCTAAACTCTCTCAAAACTGATCTCTGCCCAAAAAAAAAAAAGATTTTATTTTATTAAAACAATTTTGACTTAATCTTCCTGTTGCTTTCTACACAACTCGGAAGTGTTTGACCCTTCAATTTTATTAAAACAAGTTTATTTTGTTTTTTTCCCCTATTTATTCCTATATTTTTAAAGTATTTTAAAAAAAATTAAATTTTTTATTTTTTATTTATTTTTAATATTTTCAAATTATTTTAATATGTTAATATCAAAAATAATTTTTTAAAATTAAAAAAATAATTAACATATATTTTAATACAAAAAATTATTTAAAAAACAACCATAACTATATTCTTAAACAAGTTTCATCTACACTAAGTTCAGATTAAATTTTATTGCATTAATCAACTTTAATTGAATTAAGATAAATTTAAATTGAATTAAATTTTTTAATTTTTTAAGTCAAATTATTATGTTGAATGAATTGTATTTTTAATATTAATACTAAAAGAATAGCAAGCCCCATTTTTTCTACTCCTTAACACTATCAACTAACCAATAATGTACAGTGCTTGAAAAAAAGAAGAAAAGGATCACATTTGAAATTGGTTCAAATCTGATGTTTTTATGGTGAATAAGAACCTGCTTCAATGTTTTAGACAAATAGCTTCAACATGAGTACAATAGAAATAGAAATTCTTTGAAAAGCAAAAATTACCAGAATCCTTGTAAAACCAGGATGATCCATGCCAGTTCATGATTTTGTGGGGTGGAAAGGCTTTGATCTAACCCTTTCTTTTCTTGGATTTGATTCATTCTGAGTTCTGCCTCGTTAGAATTGCTGTGGAACAGAATTTGTTGTCGATAGCAGAAGTAAAAATAACCATGACTAGCTCACCACCACCCTCTTGCTGTTTCTTCAGTATCCGTTAGTCTCTCTGTTTCATCTCTTGCTCGACGCAGAATTCATGTTCATGTTGTCAAAGGTTTGAGCAGTGGCATCTTGCTTGCTCAAAGCCAATCCAAAGATGATGATGATGATGATATTGGAGTCCATAACCTTACGATTGGGTCTGAAATCACTTGGAATTTCAAGGAGAATACATGGCGAACGATGAATCAACATTTATTGTTTTTGTTTGGATGGATTTTAGATTTTGGAAATTCCGTCAATGATGAAGGGCTCCGAAATGCACTTTACATAACTGACAATTGTCACAATGACATTCCTGGTGATTTTTTCTCTGCATTTTCAGGAATTTTTATGCTTTTTTGTTACTATGTTGACTGCGAAACAAGAAGACGCATGAAGCGCATACATATTGTTCCTGATAGTTACAGAAAAGAGATGGACACTGCATAATTAAGTGAGTATTGATAGTTACAGAATGAACATCATAACATTTTTCATATCAGATCTGCAATGAAAGACACTGCTATGCAAGTTGGGATGGGATCCAGTGCATAGAAGCAGCTGCTTCGACTACAGCCTCCAAAGCGCCGGGGATGGGATACAGTGCATAGAAGCAGCTGCTTTGACTACAGCCTCCAAAGCGCCGTCGATGGCTTACTCTTCACCGCATGCTGCATTGGATTTCTTTTGCCGGATCGGCAGCCAACAAGGATGATATCTCCATGTAACCTATCTAATTACTCTCTAGAGACTTTTGACAATGGCACCAACCGGAAGCATGGCGCAGCTTTTGATAGAGAAGATTTTGCGTTGTTCTTGAAATTGCAAACATGCCAACGTAAAAAGTTGGATTGCCCTTCTAATAAGGAATCTTCTCTAAGAACTACAAGCAATTCTCCCGTACACACCTCCTGGAAAATTCAATATCTGTCGCCTTCTTGAGAAGAATGAGAAACGAAGGTACTGCTGGCTAATCTTTTGCCATTTTCTGCTATGATTGTCACTGAAATTGGATGTGTTAGGAAGCCACTAGTCATATATAGCAAGCACAACAACTATTGATAATCACTTAATAGTAAATAATTGATCATTGAATTAATTAAGTTTTTTAATATAAAAAATAATATTTAGATATTGCTAATAATATATTTTATAGTAAAAATTTAAACGGTGTGGAGTTGTTCTTCTTACTCAATTAACTTAATTAATCTAAAAATAATTTGAATAATTTGGCATAATTTTTTTTTAATTGACATTATTTTTTTAATATTTAGATAATATTATATTAAATTACTCAGATTAACTTATCAAATCTATAAGCTTAGTTATAATACTATGGTAATTTTATAAAAAAATATATTAAAATAAATTATAAAAATATAATTTCTAATCAACCTAATATTAAAAAATAAAATTAAAAAATTAATTAAAAAATAGTAAAAAATAACTTAAATTAACTCAGATTAACCTATTAAATCCACAAACTATAGCACGAAATTATGATGACCATGTAAAAAAATAAATAAAAATAAATTATAAAACTTAATTCTTACTGAATTTAATATTAAAAAATAAAATTTAAAAAAAAAAGAAAAAACAAAAGCAAAAATAAATAAATCAAAATACCATTCCGTGAAACAATGTTTCGTGAGAAGATAAAAGATGAATTCACCTTTTATTATCTTTTATTTAATATGTGTAAAACTTACAAAAACCATTATTATTTCTTGTTCATTTTATTTTATTTTCGGGCAGCTTTTGTTCTGGTCCGTTGGCTAAGGACAGGTTACATTCCATTAATCATGCCCCCAACACTCTTTATATTAAACCCTTATTATTATTATTATTTTATCATTCTACACTTAATGAAAATTAAATTCATTTCTCAAATAATTTCATTAAGTATATTTCTTACATTTAAAAACTTCTTATAAAAATTAACTACAATATTTTAAAACCTGAATAAATTTAACAAATTAATTGGAGATTCAACTAAATCATAATTTACACTAATTTGAGTTGAAAAATACAAAATTAAAACACTTAATTGATCTTGTTTAAAATCAAGGTTGAGTGGATGATTTAATGGATTGTAGTTTGATCTGTTTTTTTATTAAAATAATATTATTTTAATTTTTTAAATTTATTTGGATTAATATGTATCCTGTCCTGAGTTGATTTCTAGGTGGTGTCTCAAAACTATTTTTAACTACAAAATTAAAATTTTTAAAATTAAGAAAAAATTAACCATAAAAACTACTTTTAAATCATTTCCAGGCCAACTAAGAAACCATTTCCGCGTAAATTTTACTTTACTTTCCTACGACAGGTCACTCAGACACCCCTTGTCATCTTTAGTTACACTACACGAGTAACTAACGCTTTATCCCATTTTTTCCCACTGTTTTCGGCTTCCGGGCACCATCAAAATCTAAACTTCAACAGTTTCTGCCATCTGGGTTCTTTAGTTTTTTGTTTATCAATGCGGTTCCGTTTGATTCCATATAGAAGTTATTTTTCAAGCTCTGCTGCAATAACCCAATGTCAAATTTCGTATTTTGCACGTCTTGGCCAAATAGACAGAGCTCGAAATATATTTGATGATTTACAAAGCAAAACAGTTACTTCTTGGAATGCAATTGTGGCTGGTTACTTTCATAACAAACGGCCAGGTGAAGCCCAGAAACTGTTTGATAAAATGCCTGAGAGAAATACGATTTCTTGGAACGGATTGGTTTCCGGGTACGTTAAGAATGGAATGATTTCTGAAGCGCGAAAAGTGTTTGATAAAATGCCTGAGAGGAATGTGGTTTCATGGACCGCGATGGTTAGAGGGTATGTGCAAGAGGGATTGATAGATGAGGCTGAATTATTGTTTTGGAGAATGCCGGAAAAAAATGTCGTTTCTTGGACTGTGATGTTGGGCGGTTTGATTGAAGATGGACGTGTTGATGAGGCTAGACGGCTTTTTGATATGATTCCAGTGAAGGATGTTGTTGCTAGCACTAATATGATTGGTGGATTGTGTTCGGAAGGAAGGTTGAGTGAGGCAAGAGAAATTTTTGACGAGATGCCTCGAAGGAATGTAGTTGCTTGGACTAGTATGATTAGTGGGTATGCAATGAATAATAAGGTGGATGTGGCTAGGAAGTTGTTTGAAGTAATGCCGGATAAGAATGAGGTGACATGGACAGCAATGTTGAAGGGGTATACGAGGAGTGGTAGGATTAATGAGGCTGCTGAACTTTTTAAGGCAATGCCTGTTAAACCAGTTGCTGCTTGTAATGAGATGATCATGGGGTTTGGATTGAATGGGGAGGTGGGGAAAGCGAGGTGGGTGTTTGATCAAATGAAGGAGAAGGATGATGGGACATGGAGTGCGTTGATCAAGATTTATGAGAGAAAAGGATTTGAATTGGAAGCGCTTGCTTTATTTAGTTTGATGCAAAGAGAAGGGGTCAGGCCAAATTTCCCATCCATCATAAGTATTCTTTCCGTTTGTGGCAGCTTGGCAAGTCTTGATCATGGTAGACAGGTTCATTCACAGTTGGTAAGATCCCACTTTGATTTAGACATATACGTTTCTTCAGTTTTGATCACGATGTATATCAAGTGTGGTGATCTTGTGACAGGAAAAAGGGTGTTTGATAGGTTCTCTTCAAAGGATATTGTCATGTGGAATTCCATTATTGCTGGTTATGCGCAGCATGGTTTTGGAGAGAAAGCCTTGGAAGTTTTCCATGAGATGTTCTCTTCAGGTGCTGCACCTGATGAAATTACCTTTATTGGAGTTCTCTCAGCATGTGGTTACACTGGGAAGGTTAAAGAAGGGCTTGAAATTTTTGAGTCAATGAAATCAAAATATCAAGTGGATCAAAAAACTGAACATTATGCTTGCATGGTTGATCTACTTGGCCGAGCAGGGAAGCTAAATGAGGCAATGAATTTGATTGAAAATATGCCTGTGGAAGCAGATGCTATTGTTTGGGGTGCTTTATTAAGTGCATGCAGAACCCATAAGAATTTGGATTTGGCTGAAATTGCGGCAAAGAAACTTCTACAGCTTGAGCCTAGCAGTGCTGGGCCTTACATCCTGCTATCAAACCTCTATGCATCCCAAAGCAGATGGAAAGATGTTGCGGAACTGAGAAAAACAATGAGAGCAAGGAATGTGAGCAAATCACCTGGCTGTAGTTGGATTGAAGTGGACAATAAATTGCACATGTTCACTGGGGGAGGCAGCGCAAGCCATCCTGAGCATGAAATGATAATGAAAAGGTTGGAAAAATTAGGTGCATCTTTAAGGGAAGCTGGATATTGTCCTGATTGTAGTTTTGTGATGCATGATGTAGATGAAGAAGATAAGATGCACAGCTTACGGCACCACAGTGAGAAAATGGCTGTTGCATATGGACTTCTGAAAGTGCCAGTAGGGAAGCCTATTCGTGTGATGAAAAATCTCCGAGTCTGTGGGGATTGCCATTCGGCAATTAAATTAATAGCTCAAGTAACTGGAAGAGAGATTATTTTGAGGGATGCTAATAGATTCCATCACTTTAAGGATGGCTTGTGTTCTTGCAGAGACTTCTGGTAATTACAAGCACCTTATTAATGGATTGATGCCAACTTTGGTCGTGGTTTTTGAAGCCAAAATCAGGATAGAAACCTTACATGGGCTCCTCCTTCAGAGATTTTGGTGCCAAAAGATGTTGTATGGAGTAATCCTGCATTCAGATGATTATATTAGCAGTCATTTGAATGCTGATGAATTAACTAGTAGCATTCTGACGGGAGTTCTTAAAAGCCATTATGAAGTCCAGGTACAGTCATGCATACATTTTCTCCAGAAGAGCAGAAAAAATTAAAGGAAAAAACAATTTCAGAAGTTTTGCGTATTAATTATCAAGGCTACAGATTTTGATGCTTTGGTGCATCTTTTGGATGTCTGTGCCTACTTCCTCATATTTGCAGTATTCGGTACGTAAAGAACTGTCCTCCAATAAGCGCAATCAATACTTTTAACACTGGAAGTTTGCAAGAAATAGAGTGGACAAGCAGCCGCCAAGGATTAAAAAGTAGAAGTCTTACAGTTGGTTCTGGAGTATGGTTTTTAGAGGGAGAAACTTCCAGCTTTCCATACATGCTAAATCCTTACGTTAACAATCTAACTAAGAAGTTTTGCTTGGTTTAAGTTTTTGTTTTGTATGTATAAAATGTTTTGAGTTATTCCAACCAATTCAAGTAACGAGATTCAAGGATTTTACTTTTCCATTATCCTATGTACGAACATCTTCTGACGCTTCTGCAGGTTCTAGATCCATGAAATGATAGGAGTAAAATTTGATCCGAGGTGCTTGGGATACAAAGTATTGTTGATTGACATTCATAGGGAAAGAAAGTGATCATATGTCTGGTATGAATTTTGAATGTTTTTGTTTTAACTCTGAAAAGGTCTTTGGTGCAATGGCATAACGGAGTGAATTTTGCTATTCAGCCAGAATAAGAGAAAGGCATTGCATGAAAACACAATTTTGCAGGATTTATGAATGCTTGATCTTTTATCAGGAGTGTAATCTGACCATCTGAGATTTTTACTGTTAGGTGAAATTAATTCATAATCCATCTTTTAACATCGTTGATAACCTTGAATATGAAAGATTCAACAATATAAAAATGCAAAATTAAAGCCCACCCAACTGAGCATACATGCAACCTTGTTCTCAGCACAAACTTTTATGCTTGTTTTTCTTGTTCTTCCGCAGGGGTATCATGCTTGTTTTTCCTTTCTTCTTCCATTTTGTTTAGTAGTGTGTTTTCACCGAACTTTTATGACTTTTGTTAAATGACCAGCTCCTGCCTTTTAATTGCAAGTTGACTTCGGTCGCATATTTCTACAGCCCTGGTCCAATATTCATAGAAAAATATGCCATCCAAGTGGGACCTGGACCTGTTGTAGCTTGCGATGCCTTTTAATGTGGTCCAATGAAGATGACTGAAATGAATCAACTAGGATGCTTTCTTTCAAAGTTGCTATAAACAAGTGGTTGATTACATAACGTCATGGTATTGCATCATTCAAGAATGTTTTATCCTTTTTATCCTTTTGCACAATAGCTACTCAAATTTCTTCTCTGATAATTGTCTTTGTTGTTCCTATTGGGCTCTGTGATATCTCAAACTGTACCTGTTATTGGCTAAGCACTTTGATCCTCTAATATTTTTATCTTTGGAGTTGCTGATGGAGGAGGAGCATGACTTTTCAAAGCAAATAATAATATGATGAGACAAGTATCTAGGAAACACTGAGCATCATTTTGGCTGCCCCAACACAAAAGAAAAGGGTGCTTTAAGCAACTGGCATGAATTATTGGTGGCCACCGTGCCTGTGGGCAAGAGAAGCATCCTCCTAGTTTATCATTAAAGTAATGTTCCATATCTCCTCCTGGTCCAATTTTTTTTTTAAAAGCTTTGACAAGCTGTAAAGCCTGCAGCCATTTCCACAAAATTCTTCCAATTTCCAAAGGGACTGCCCATAGAGTTGCAGGCTACCAAACTAGGCCTTGTTTTTGTTGGAAGGAGGTATGCACTGCTGAAGTATCTCGGGCTCGTACAAGAATACAAAAACACAACATGAGCTCTCATCGATCGAGGATAAAAAATACAAGATGAGCTTTCAACGATCAAGTGTTTACATGGCCTAGCGTTGCCACTTCAAAGAGTGAAGTTATCCCACTACTTGGAAAATATCAGAAGGAAAATAAAAATCTTAATTATTTCGTAGAGCCAAATAAACAAGAGAGGCAGGATAAAATATTTATGTGATAATTCAGCACAGCATTAATGCTAACAATCTAAAAGCTTGACCATCTTCTCACCATGAAAAAGAAAAGGAAAAAGAAGAAGAAAAAGAAAAGGCCACCTAGCCTGATCTCTACAATGAAAGCTTTAGGTCCAAGTCAGTGCCTTCTTCTCCCTTATCCTTCTTCTGTTCGTGCTTTCTCTTGGAAGGACCAGCTACCTGACTACTATCCTTGCCATCCTCCGAGAAATCTTCTGGCTGAAATGATGGATTCCAATTCACAATAACTTTCTCTTCTTCCACTTTCAGCTTGATCTCCTCTCTCTCTTTAAATATTCCATTTGAGTTTCTTCTTATACGATCATGCATTTCTTTGTTGCGTCTCAGCAAGGCAAAGAACTTCTCCATCTTCTCTTCATCTTCATCTTCATCTTCTTTCTGTCTTTCTTGTGCTTCAATACACTCCATCTTCCTCTTCTTTGTCTCCCCCTCCATGCCTTGCTAGCTTTAGCTATTTCCTCAAACAGAAACAAAAACAAAGACAGAAGCGTAAGCAATAGACTATAGAGCATATCTTAGCACATTGGCAAGTAGGCTATCCAAACCACATTAATTCTACACTTATAGCCAGTGACTAGTGAGCCAACGACTAGAACCCGTGTGAGTTGACTCGATGGGGTACCGCACGTCTCATAAGAAAATCTGTGACAGAAATGGGCTTCGGGCTTCATATAACATAACAATAACAAACTAAACTTGAAACGGAAAGAGGTCTGTAACAGGGCGAAGTAATATTCACGCATATACGCGGTAGATTTGAGCTGTGTTTTTTTACATTTTTTTTTATTATTATTTTGGCCCCTTAGCTTTTTTTTCCCAACAATTGAGTCTTTTAATTGCAAAATTAATAGCAAATTGCTTCATAGTTTTTGGATAAGGACAAAATTGAAAGGAGAAGAACCAACTTAGAAAGGGCCTTGGAAATAGGTGGTGAGTTTAAAGATGGTGCAAAAGGTACAATTTAATCCTCTAATTTCCAAACTCGGACTTTTTTTGACCCCTTATGTTTTTCTAAATTTAGTTTTGATACATAACTTTATTTTTATTATTTTTTATTCACATATTGTGAAGAAGAGAGCTTCGTGGATTTCAACATAGAGAAACAAATTATTATTTTCACGTATTCTAACCTCTAAATTGATTGATATTAGTGTTCACGAGTTTTATTTGATGAAAATATTTTAGTGATGATTTTTTAAAATATCAATATTACTTAAAAAATAAATTGAAATCATGGAAGAAAAACCAATTTGATTTTGTGTTTTATGATCATTTTTGTGGTTTCTTAGGTTAATCAATTTACTTCTAGATTTAATACAATCTATGTTTAATTAAGTTCCAATCAAGGCTGAACTAGGAAAAGAATAAAGGAAAGAAAATGAAACAAATAGATTATTCAACTAGGTTAACTCATTATGGTCATATCCATTTTCTGGATTGTAAATTTCACATTTTAATCCAAGTTAATACAATATATTGTTGTTTTTTCATTTCACCCCTTAAATTTTTTTCTAATTTATTCATTCAGTAATTCTTTGTTTCATGTTTAAACTAGGCTCAGACAAGGTTAAATTAACAAAAACATGAATTGTTTTTTAATTAGGACCGTGTTTACTTTTTAAAAAGTATTTTTTGGGAAACCATTTTTCAAATTTTCCTATATTTGTTTGTCATTAAAAAAGTTGATCAACGAAAGATACTCTCTAATCAACGAAAAATACTTTTCAGTTAAAGAAAAATTTGGCTTGATTTTCAGGAAAATATTTTCCTTTTTAGCCGTGTTTGTTTTTCGGAAAGTGATTTTTGGAAAATTATTTTTCAAACTTTCTTATGTTTGTTTGTCATTAAAAAAGTTAGTCAATGGAAAACACTTTTTAGTCAAAGGAAAATTTAGCTGAGTTTTCAGGAAAGTGTTTTCCTGAAAAATTTGGACTGAAAACACTTTCTGGAAGTTGTGAAAAATTTAGAAATATCATTATTTGCTGATTATATCAAATGTGATCTTTAAACTTTTGATTGCTATATATATTTTGTTTTGAATATTTATTTTTCAGTTTCATCTCTTAAATTTTAATTTTTATAATTGCTATTTTCTTTTTTCTTATCATTTTTTATTTTAAATTTTTATCTATCAAATTTGGTCCTCATTCTTTTGATTACTATTTATTTTATTTGAAATAATTTATGAAATATTGATTATTATTATTTTAATTTCTTTAGCTTTTATTTTTTTAGATTTGATCTCTATTATTTTGATTATTATTTATTTTATTTGAGATAATTTCTAAAATTATATATTTTTTTAATTTCATTCTCATTCAACTATTTAATTTGTAATATTTATTTTTTATTATTTTAATAAACTTGAGAAAAATAAAATATTAATAAGTTATTTTTTAGCTTATTTTCCATGATATAACCAAACACTGAAAACTATTTTTTAACTTATTTTTCATTACACTACCAAAAAGTAATTTACTTGTTTCAGAATTCACTTTCCAAAATAAAACTATTTTTTAACAAATAAAGGGTCTATATTATCATTTAAATTGGATGTCTAGTTTACTCTTGACCTGGAAGATCATACAAGTCATATCAATTTTTTTTAAATTTATGAACCTTTATAATGGTTGATTAATTTAGTCTTATAGGCTAATCAAGTTTTTAATTTTCATTTTAAATATTTCATCGTATGCACTTAAAAATAACAACACTTATATTTTATATGTAATTATTCGTATTTTATCCGACTAGGATGCAAATTCTAGTTTGATATGTATAAATGTGAGTGCAGTAGTTTACTTAGACATCGATGCTCTACTTGAAACTCAATCAGAAAGAAATAAATTTAGTTTAGATGTACGACAACTGATTTAAGTATATTCTTATCAAGAAAGATTCTAATAATAATGACGACGACGGTGGCGGCGGCGGTTTCCTCTTGTCCTCTAGTAAGAGTCGATGATGTTGTTGTGGGTGCTGGGCATGTAAAAGATTAATGGCTACGAAGTCGCTGGCTGCTGCCCATGATGGACGCTTTTAAAAAGCACCATGACACTCTTTAACATTGTGTATATTAAGGCTCCTTCTCTTCCATGGTCTGTGCTTTCTTTCAATTACAGATTTAAAAGTGTTTAATTATCTAATAAACATTATAATTTTACACGAGCATTATTGAAAATTCTCTTGAAACTTTGGTTTTTTTTTTTTAAAAAAAAACTATAATTTACCACAATATCAAATGCCCTCCTAGTCTTCCTTGGGGGCGGGCAGACTTTCTGTGAGAGTACTTTGATGGCTCTGCCTCTCCTTAATTGACACGCTAAAAGTCTCTTGTTTTGTTTTCCTCTTGTTCATAGCAAGTATCCATCACAGTTGCAACTGATCAGTTATTGTCATACGATGATCTAATACTTTGTTGGTAGGATAAATTTGTAGTTGTCGTCTTTTAAGATGAGCACATCTTGAAACCTAACATGAAATTTGCGGAGCAAATCGAGTTTGGCTTCAGGCAAAGCTGAACTCTTTGAGAGCAACGATTACGGGTCTACTCGGCCAGTTGTTAGCTGTTCGTCATCAAGCACAGGATTGTGAGACAAAAGCAACACCTTCCCTAATAAGAAACTTACAACTACTTTCGTGGGAATCTAAAATTGCAATGGATAGTGATCGTTTAGCGTTAATAGATTCAAGAGAGGAGCGTCGGATCATAATTATTGACCTCCTTTGTATTCACATGGGCAACGGATGGTGATCTTTAAGCCTTTGGATTTATGTCGTACACCTTACTGGCGAGCCAGAGTTGCCTTCTATAATTACTCAAGTTTAATATTTGTCATCCTCGATTAAAGGAAAAAGACTTGGATTACCTGGATCGATCATTTTTCATGAGAACCTTCCATTCTTTTTCTTATAAAGAATTTATTGGTGCAGATCTTGTGAGTTTGATGGGGTTAACAATGGAGTTTTACCGAGTTGATATAGATTGGTTCGGTTTTGATTCGTGGATTCTCCGATTAACCCGTCAGGCCAGGATGGGTTCAACACAATTATAGGCTTTCATGCAGAGTCGGCCGAAATTAACGCGCAAAAAAGATACCTTTCAACTCAAAATAAAAGAGAAATCCTTGCAATAATGTGGTGCCTGCATTCACATTATTCTTGCTGAATTCTAAACATTATGCTGTTCACACGAATATCCTTACAATGGGCCACGCTAGGCTGGCAAATCCAAACTGCAATGGGTCACCATTCAACTTTGTTGACATGAAAGTACACAGTGCAAAAGCATCTCTAGGGGAGGGAGAAACGAAGTTAGCTCGAAGAGCCAAATTAGTAATATAGCTTTTCGTAAATAGTAATAGTATAGATATTGCAACTTTTCATACATGCATTCCAATGAAAAAAAAGCTATTTTAAAAAATCAATTGTGTTTTAATATATTTAATATTGTAAAACTATTTATTAAAACAGAATAAGAGGGTATGCAAGGTTAATGGATCAAACACAACTCAAGTCCTGAAAGTAGAGCCCATCAGGGTAGTGGAGGATACAAAGCAAATGATTGAAATTTATGGTTTCTCAAGAGCATGGAACTCAAAATCTTACATCAGAAATTGTTAGAAAAGACGGGTAGAGGTCTTCAAAGCATTTCTCCATGATTTTATGGCAATTTGAAGCTTTTGAGAAGAGGCTTCAATCGCTCCTGACAGGCTATTATTTTGCTAGTCGAGGCAGCTGGACTTGGGAGCAGAAAATCAAACAGGGAAACATGCTGGTTGCGCATTTCAGTAAATTAGTGCCAACTTTACATGATATTCAAAGCATTTATTTCTTGCAGTCCAGATAGATAGACTAGTGCATACAGCCTGTCATGTATCGAGTAGTTCTAAAACATCAGATTTATTGCCTTTAACAAGCTTCAGTCGTCTATCCACCGAACCCCATGTTTTGCATAAAGATAATAAGGTCCAATTGGACCTCTACCTCCCACTTCATAGAGTTCTGGTGTAGCACGGTTCTTGTCTATTTCCTGTAGAATTGGAGTTAGAATATTCCATGCAGCTGCAAGCTCATCGCTTCTCATGAAGAGATGGTTGTCTCCATCAATGACATCAAGAAGAAGATGCTCATATGAATCAGGCACCTCCGCACTATACCTAGAGTATTAACATAAAGAGTATGCCAGACATCAAATTATAGAACAAAGTGGGTGCTGAACTGGCTTTGCTTAAGAAAATATGAGTTTCAACAGAACAAGTTTTACAACACGAAAGTGCTTACTTGTCCTTATAGAGCAAGTTGAGTTCAGAAGCATCCAACTGCAAGCCTAGTCCTGGAATCTTATTATTGATCTTGACCAGGATAGCTTCATCAGGTGCATCACTCAGAATCAGCTCATTAGTAGCCAGATCAATGTTATGCCCAAGGCGTTCACGATAAAGGTTTCCTGGGACATTATGGAAATTTATACGTATCTCCACTCTGCATCATGTAGTTCAACATGGTGAGGAAACTCAATATAGTGTAATCAAATAGTACAGAATTTGCTTTCCCTGGTGACAGTCACATAAATTGAAGAACACAAATTGCATGCGCATGTATACACCCCACATAATCCCCTTGTTTGTCTAGCTTCATTCAGTACAAAATTCGAGAGTTCAGCTATGTACACCTGAATGTAACAGTTTGGATTCCTGAACCTTTGTGTTTCAATTTGAAAACAATGAAGAGCCAAGGAGAAATCAGGCAATCTCGTAATTAAAGCACCATGGTTTTTTAAATTTAAATCTTCTAAATATTTTATCTATAGAAGTTTCCCAGAAGATGCTAATCTGTCAATTCCTAACTTGATGCAAGCTTCAAGTAAGCTCTCTTCCAAAAGATTAGACTACATTCTTTCTATATCTAAATCAGGTTTTGGTTGCCTTTTTCTTTTTCTTTTTTCTTGGTGAGAGATCCTGATTGCTTTCTCAAGACCCATTTGGAGGACAAATCACTAAACACTAAATTAACTTCAAGGCTGAGTCAAAATCAAGTCTCAAGCAATGCACAAAAGGTAGGCATGACAATTGGTGCCACAATTAGACAACAATCTAGGTTGAGGAGCAGGTTACATTTTAGCAAAAAGACTGATGAAGCTAAGAAGTTATATCACTGTTAATTATATAGAACACAAATTCCACAATTAATTTTTCACCTGTGTTTGATGAGTCCCAGGCCAGTTTTAATTAGAAAAGGCACACCATCCCAGCGTGCATTATCGATGTATAACGCAGCAGCGAAGAAGGTTGGTGTCAAATTGTTTAAATTTACTTTGTCTCCAGAAGTAGATTTATATTGACCAAGAATGACATCACTAGGATCCAATCTGCGGATTGATCTTAGAACCTTGACCTGAAAAGAAGCTTTCAATGTGATAAGATGAATTGATGTTTGTTTTCACGATGCATGCATCTAATGATCAATTACCTTTTCATTTCTAATATCTTCTCCATCAAGACTTATTGGTGGCTCCATGGCAAGTAATGCTATTGTCTGAAGTATATGGCTGTGCACTATGTCCCTAATGATCCCATAACCATCAAAATACCTGCATAAAATAGTGAAAAATATCAAATATTGAATTTAGAACCTATGGTTGCCATAATTCACTTTACAGAGCACTCTAGCAAAGAAATTATTGATCGTGGTAACCTTCTTGTCTGCGAGTGCACGTCTTCTGACAAAATGATCTGAATTATCAAGAACAATTCAGTGACAGAGCATTATATTCAAGAAAGGTGTATTTCGAGGTTCATCACATCATAGATGCCAAATAAATTGATAAGATAAATAAACTGACCTGTATATTGCGTATATAAGTTCGGCTCCATAATGGCTCAAAGACCAGATTAGAGAACCTTAACACTGTGAGGTTCTCAATGAGGTTCCTTCCTAAAAGATGATCTATCCTGAAGTGCACAAAATTTAAGTCATACATCAACTAAAGTGAATAGTTACAAAAAGAAAACATGATTATTGAATGAATATCAATAAATGGAACAGGTGCATATTCAAACACACAGAACAGATAATGTCCACCGGCACCTGTATAACTGCTTCTCCTCAAACTTTGAGAGGAGAGACTCTGTGAATTGCTGAGAAGACAGTGCATCAAACCCAAAAGGTTTCTCAATTATTATCCGATTCCAGCCCTTACGAGTTTGGGCATTATCAGCTAGACAGGATGCAACATCAAGAAGTGCTTCTTGTGGCACAGATAGGTAGAATATCCTGTTTGCTTTAGATCCCCCCTGCGTTGGTTACACTATTACCGAATCAATTATCAAATAGTCCAGTTAATCTATTGTACAGTCAACAAAAACCCTCCACATCAAGAAATCAAATTTTCAGGTGAAAGCATGTGCTGTCACTATACGTATACCTCAATTTGCTCCATTCTGGCATTCAGCTTTTCCATCCCGACACGGTTATCATAACCTCCATTGAGATAGTAAGTTTTGCTAAGAAAAGCCTCCATTTTGTCACCACAGTTCTGTCTGAAACATTTCCAAAATTTGATCATTAATGCAAAGTCGAGCGTCTGTGATGCATGGATAACCATGAGACATAAGCATACGTGCAGTTATTTATATTCTTATTTCTAGCAATTACTTCAATTTACAGAATATCTTAACAGGCATCGTCATGGTTAGTATTACCAACTCAACTGACAGTTCTCAGGTGTGGATATCAAATATTCTCACTATGCACCGCACTTGTTACCTAAAGCTGTGAGATTTTATTGATAAGCCACTCACTATGTTTGTATTAGTCATTTCTCAAGGAGGCTCAGAAAGACTGAAATGGTCTTTCAAATGAGTGTGGATCAACTTCAAATAGGAAGAAATAGTTACACATTTTCACCATTCTGGCACATCGTTTGACAAAAAAATAAAAATTGGAGGCACTTGAGTGTACACAAGAAAACTCGCAAGGTGATAAAAGAAATATACTGATGATCAATGCGACAAGTCAAAGTTGAAGCTATAATGGATCTCAGATCTTCGTCTGTCAAATCCTTTCTTGAATAACCGAAGATGACAACATCCTGCATCCACAGAACCAGTCAAACTGAGAGAAAATACAAGTGCAAACTGGAGTAAAAGCTAAGTTGGTTAATTCATGTATTTCTGCCTTTCCCTTTATGATAGAGGCATACCCACATACCGGGTTTAACAGATAAAGTAAAACCAACAAAATGTACACAAAAGAAACATAAAGTATTGACATCAGAGTAAACCTCACCTCAGGTAGAAAGCCACTATAATACAGAGCAAATAATGCTGGAAAAATCTTCGCCCTTGCAAGCTCACCAGTAGCTCCAATAACTGCAATGCAGAGAGAAGGCCCTCTACCACCCTCAGTCGCATAATTCAAGGAATGACTTCGTGAAGGCACCACATTTGTGAAGGGATCAGCTTGAAGCTCGTGCAATGAACTTTCTTCAGATTTCGGGAGTCTTTTAGTCTCTTCAGCAGAATCTTCACGCAGAAAACATACTTTCACAACAACTCACATTGACACACATACACAACATTTTGGTAGCAATCATCACAACAAAACACAAACTTTCGGTGCAAAAAATCATAACCACGAAGCGACACTCAATATAAAACTGTCACTCACAAACTATTCAACCGATCTACAGTCAAGAAACAAACTTTCACTACAAATTCAACTAAACTTAGTAATGATCACATTCAACAATGAATCTTTTCACGAAACACAAACTCTTTCTTTTAGTGTGATGAATTAAATTAAACACAAGTTCTTACTATAACGAACCATTAACACAATATTTTACCACAAACTCAACTAAAGTTGACAACACATTGCACTCGCAAGTAACAATGATCACAATTAACAATGAATAACTAACCATCTGGCAACCTTTGATTCTTAATAGTCATGAAATCTTTCAGAGGTCCAAACTCCCTATTCTTTTTCCAAAGATTGAATCTTTCAATCACCCATAGCTTTAATCCACAAAAACTTCTACATAAACCAGTACCTCCTCCAGAATTCTTTGTCACCACCTAATACAAACCACAAAAAGCAACAAACTTCTTAATATACTCAAATGGACACTTACAGAATCCCAAAAAGTGTAAACGCAAAGTTTCACTAACCTGCAAGCTAACAGCAGAGACATTGAGAGAACTTGAGCATTGAGGAATGGGTCTAGAAGTTGAAGAATCCCAAGAGGGTATTGATAAGGTTGGAAAAGAAAGTGACATCCTTTCTGGGTTTTAGTCGGGTTTTGACAGTAAAGGTTCAGTTCTGTTAGCCATGATAAAAGAGCGAGAGAGTTGAGGATGAGTGAAACTGGTTGTAGTGGATTAGATTATTGTAAAGGGAACTTTTCCGGTGGTTGATTGGCTGTTACTCCGATGGGTGTGTGGATCCTACGTGGTGATCTAGCACAACACGTGAGCAGGGAATTACAATGGGCTGTTTGTGCTTGTGGTATTTTGGAAGGCTAGTGATGATTTTTTTTTCCTTGGATCTTAGTAGTATGGCTCCCATGGACATAGTTGTAAATCGACCTGGTAGGTTAATCGATGATGCGTTAACGTTTTATATCAATCAATTCTTTTTATCAAATCAAAACTATTTTAGTTAAAAAAAACTAAATTGATTTATAATTTTATGGATGGACTTGATAAAACGAAAACATTCTATAAACTTCTTGATATTAATATCTTTATCCTTGCTAACTTAACTTGAATGTCACAAGACAAGAAATTGGGCTGGATGTTGATGATTTCTCTAAAACCTTTATTTGCTTGGAGGAGGAAGATCCAACCACCATGAAAAAGTAAGAAAAATTGAAGATTTGAGGTTTCATTAGTTGTGTTATATATATGTAAACTAAATTGATCAAATCACCTATTATAACTAACTAATATAAAAATTAAATTAAATTAAATTAAAATTTTTAGAATAAAATTAAAAAAATCAAACAAAATATATAACAATAAAAAAATTAAAAATAAAATTTAACATAATTAATATATAATATAATATTTAAAATTTTTTCATAATTTATGGAAAATATTTTTCATTTAAAATAAAAAGAAAACAATTTCCTCGAGTTAAATTTTTTTTAACATGAAAAATAATTTTTTACTAAAAAATATTTTTTACTAATTAATTTTTTAATAATAAATAAATGCAAAAAAAATTTAAAAATAATTTATCAAAAGCCACTTTTTATAAAATAAAGGCAACAAATGCTTTCATTCTCAGTATATAGAGCATGCATTAGCTCCTTGTCCACGTCATGGCCTCATCCATAAGGGCGGCTGCATGTTTAAGCATTGGTTAGTCAACGAACAACCACTCTTTTATTTCTTGCAATTTGCAAATATCTAGATTAATAAACTATGGTTTAATTAGCTGACTCCATGATTGAGCCAAGTTGATAATCCAATCCATGACGGTCGAAATATAATAGAATATATGATCGGAATTTAATAATATCACAACTCTACTTTATTGTACGCAATAATAAGATTAATTGAAAAAAAATCAAATTAAAAACATAGTTAAATTGACAGCATTTTGATGGTTTTTCTTTTCTTTAATGAATTACAGGGGATGGAGATCCACTGTTATTTTCCTCCATTGTTGATCAATCATTATCCATTCAAGGGAAATTTTCTATTCTATCATTTAGCAATCCCTAATCATTTTAAAACATAAAAAACAGGGAAAAAGGTGTTCTTTCTGTTCCTTTCATCTCTGTCTTTTCTGTGTCAAAGCTGTAATCAAACTCTGTAGCCTTTGCAAGGACTTGGCCTCTCTGTTTTCTCTTCCTCAGCGCAGAAAAAGAAGGGTATTCTAAGCAATAGTCTAATACATTCCAGGCATTGCCTACATGATGCATGGAGTGCTCTGTTCTTGTAATAAATAAATAAGGGTGAGAGCTAGAGCGTATATATAGTTCTGGGGAAACCTTGATTTAGCCTTTAAAGGGACTATTGCATCATCAGATCAAGACTTTAGATTATATCAGTTTAATCTCTTAAATGTAATTAAAAGAGTGATTAGCTGCTTCTAATGACAAACAAATCGACAAGGGTTAATTTTATGGGTCACATTAATCCTGGGCTGTCCCATTATATATCTATTCGAGGAAATTGACAGGTATCAAAGTGTTTAACTAATGGAGCAGTGTCCATAGGAACTGAAACAAGGTCACTGAGGCTGAATTTCCTACGACGAATACCTTAGATAACAACTTACGCATCATTAGCAAAAATCACAGCTTCTTCGAGGGCCAAAGCTTCCAAATCCTTTAATTGCTATTGAAAGTAAATGAATCGAGAGAGATTTCACTATTTAGTTTAGATTTCATGCATGTTTAGAAACATTGGACATGATTGCGATTATATCCATGCATGTTTTTGGTCTAGAAACTTGAGTACAACCTCGGCCGTGTTGATAGCAATGGCAAAAAAGGCATGGAAGGTTTAGATGAGTTGTAGCCCGGGTAAAAAAATAAATTCTAAAAAAACTCAATATAGCTTCTTCTTCTTCTTTTTTCCCATCTCCTCTCAAAGGAGGAACCATATCTATAAATAGCCCTGTCTGCATTACTTCTTAGTAGCTTGATCCCTTCTCATTGGGCTTCTTAGCCTTCAGCATCCCCTCTCTCTCTTTAGCCATCTAACTAAATTTCTTAGGATTTCTCTATTTCAGAAGAAAGAACCCATCTTATACTCCATTGTTTGGTTTGCTGACTTTGGTGCTTTCCAAAATAAATATAGTCTTACAAAGTATATTTAAAGATTCATCTTGAGAAATAATTTATACATATTTATCTTATAACTCGAGCAAAAAGAATTCGTAGCCCTGCACTTAGCGCTAGGCATGGAGAAAAATGGATAGACTCATTTGACATTAAAGTAATGTGTTATCAGCTGAATTGAAGCTAATCTTTGTGAATGTGTCTGATTTGATGTGATGTACACGCAAGCGATTGCCCTAAGACAAAACTCAAAGACAAAGTAGCGGTAGTGGCGGTGATAAAACGAGACAATATGGGCTGGTGACGATAAAAGCAAAGAGATTTGAGGCACAGTCTGCAGAAAAAAAAAACACGACAAATCACTGGCTAGCAGAAAACAAGAAAACAACAACACTCGTCGTAACTTTTATTATTCCTGCAGACCAAAGTGTCTTTCGCACCTGCGAAGGGTCAATGAATACATGAGTACACAGCTTTAAATACACCTTTCACTCCATGTGGAACATGTGCCTGCCTTCCACCACCATGCATTTCTTAATATTTGAGAAATAATTTTGGACCTTAACCATGTATTTTCTTATAAATATGTCATGAATCCTTAAGCCTGGGTGTATAACCTATAGTTTGAGTGAGTGAGTGAGTCCACAACCCAGAAGACCCCGAGCTCAGTCCATCCTCAAGCATAAGTACCCTTCTACTCTGCCTGCTAAGAAGGTAGATTTTTGCCTTTATAGTCGTCACGATAAGTATTATATGATAATGAACTTTGAAGACACAGTAGGTCGTGAATTATAAAAAATATATATATAGTTAGTCCTTTAAATTATGGTTAAACAGATTTGAAATTTACTTTATTTGAGGAAATTATTGAAATACAGTTGCTACCCTAATATCCATAGTTTTCTTTTACTTGATAGTAAATTATTTTCAAGTTTATTTGTAAATTAATCAAAAATATTATTTTTAAATGATTTTAAAAATATCTTATGTACTTGATAATATCTTAACAAATCTTTCAATAATTATTTAATTTAGTGATTCTGACAATCTATTTTATTTTGTTTTAGCTAAAGTGGCCAGAGATAAGTGTTTAATGCTGGTACAAAATCATCTTTTATGAATTTAAAAATTATTTAATAATTAAATTGATGTTTTTTTTAAAATACAATAATATCATAAAAAAATATTCTAAAAATAAATATATAGTAGATAATAAAGATTTGCTCTATCAATTCTTTACCATTATAGTCTAGCTTTAATATCTACATAGCACACCTAAGCAAAAAAAAAATAGAAGAGAGTCTTGATATCAATTAGATACCCACATTCCCTGTTTTAGATATAAGTAAAATTTATAAATTATTTTAAAAATTATTAAAATTCATAAATTCAATATAAAACAAGGCTGGAGTCAACCTTGTGGATTCATGATCTATTAATGAAAATATGATAAATTTTTAAAGAACTTTTATATATTATTCTTTATATAATATTAAAGTTGATAGAAATATAATAAGTTTTTTTTTTAAATTTATATATTTAATAAGCATAAAAAATAAAATTCAAAATATATTTATACTCATAATATTGCGCATAAAAAAAGTAGAATCCAAAATCATTTACAACATACCACCAATCATCCACTACCACATGCTCCATAATTAGAAAAACAATGTGGTGGTGTTCCTATAAGACAACAAAAAAAACAAATTTAATTACCAGATGTAACGGTAAGTGCCACTTAGAAGATATGAACCCATCTACTTATTGTAATATAAGAAACATGTATTAATAATTTTTTAAATAAAAAAATATTTTTTCTAATTTCAAAAAAATACTAGAATATCTTCAATGAACTTAAAAATTATAAAAAATCAATGTGAAAAATACATTTTTTGTTTTTTGTTAAAAAATAGATAAAACTAATATATCATTTAACCATCTTTTAATGTCAGGTGAATCCATGAAAAAGATCAAACGACCCCTACCACCAAGGTTTCCAATTTTTCCACGTAAATGCAAAATAATAATTTCACTCGCTAATCCACAGTAAACTTTGTTTTGTTCTACAATGGAAAAAACCAAGTACTATATATCTCGTTAATTTTTCATCTCTCAATCTCTCTCTCTCTCTCAAACGGATGGGATTCTTTATCAGTTCTTCATTAGTGTTAAATCAACTCTTTTTTTTCAATATATAACCCTGGTGGTTGAGTCATTCATTGCCCCCTTTTTCTTTCCTTTCTTACTTTCCTTCTTTTGAAGATTACGGGCAAGAAAATTTATGAAAGGTCTTATCTTTTTCTTCTTTTTGAATTTCAAGATAGATGCTTTTTAGTCCTTTCGTTTTCTTACATTTCTGGGTTTTGATTGTTTTCTTTATATGTATATGCTTATCTGGTGGTCCTTGATTAGTTGTTTCTTGATTGTGAATCAACTTGAATTTTGAGTTCAGGTGGATTAACAGTGGTTTTTCTCATCTGGGTTTTTTTTTTCCTTTGAAATTTGTGATCTTTTTTAGCTGGGTGGTACTTAATTGAATTTGAAGTAGTCTATGAGATTTATTTGCAGAATCTTGACATGGGTTATTAGTCTTGTTCATCTTCTTTTGATCAATAAAGATATAACTTGACTCCTTTGTTGTGTTTTATCTTGATTTGAGGCTATTGGTTCTGCCACTATAGTACTTTGGATTGTCAGTTTTTTCTTACGAAGTTACAGAAAGTTGTGAAACTTTGTTTCAGGAGTAGAATTCTTCAGGTTCTAGTCATTTAATGTTTCTTAATTGAAATGCATTGCCATGGTAGCTAAATTATGTCTGCAGCATGTAGTTTCAGTAATTTTTAAGCAACCATTGATAGGATTTTCGGTTTAAGGAGTGAGTCAGTTTTCGTTTTGTCACTTGCTATAACAAAGTATTAAGGCATTGTAATTTGTTTTAGAATGGTGATTATAATTGTAAATGTAGTAGTTCTATGTTCTATCATTCTTAACTGATTTTAATAGTGTGGCTGACGCACTCAACTTTTTGTGTTGTTTCCTGCAGGTGCTTGGATTTCAATTTAATTTCCATGCTATAGTAACTTTTCGATCAAGTAAATCTAAAAAAAGTGAGGTGTTAATGGGGTCTGAAGGGCTTCCAGCTGTAACAATCCATGTGACAGGGTTCAAGAAATTCCATGGAGTAGCTGAAAACCCAACTGAGACAATTGTTAATAATCTAAAAGAGTACATGAAGAAGAAGGGCATGCCAGAAGGTGTGGTTCTGGGGAGTTGCAATGTTCTTGAGGCTGCAGGACAAGGCGGAGTTTCTCCACTTTACCAGACATTTCAATCTGCCATAAACTCGAAGGATTATGAATCTTCAAGTCCTGAAAGAATTATTTGGGTAGCTATCCATATATCTTTTGACATCATTTCTCAGCTTCGTGCATACTGCTTGTCTGACTCTTTCCTAGGTCTTCGGTTTTCTGCATGCCGCTTGATAGTGTTTTTGTGACATGATTCATTCAGCTACACCTTGGGGTCAATAGTGGGGCAACAAGATTTGCCATTGAGCATCAAGCTGTCAATGAAGCTACTTTTCGCTGTCCAGATGAGATGGGATGGAAACCACAGGTTAGACATAACATTAAGATCTTTTATTTTAGTTTTCAGAGCCTTCAGATTTTTCTTTGTTCTGTCTTCGTTTTGAAGAGTTCCATTGTTTTGGTATGCAGAAAGTACCCATCATTCCTTCAGATGGTGGAATTTCACGAGTTCGAGAGGTATATTTGGGTTTCAGTGCACTCTTTCTTTTCCCTTATTTCTCAGAAAGTTGATGCAATGTCGGCTGGCAAACATAAATAATCAATCCAGTAGTGCTTTGTTTTTTGTTATCTTATTATGAAATATTTTTTTTCCCTTTTCTTTGGAATTGGACCGTGTTTTTGGTATCCAAGGCAACTTATTTTCTATTACATCCTATCTTTTCCATGGCACCTAAGTTGCAGAATGTGCCATGACCAATCTTTTCTTTTCAATGTTCCTTTACTTGTAAAGCAGAGGTATTAAGAGCGTGTGTATTGATTTTTAGTTTAATAGAAGCTGGCTTTTCTTCATCTTTTTTTGTTTACTACAAGCTGCCTTGCCTTCTTTGATTGGAGGCCCCAACTTTGACTTTGGAATGATGTGCTTTATTCAGTTTGAAAGCTGACATTACTTGGGACTTCCTCATCACTATGTTTACGGTGTCAAACTGCAATCGATTAATTGTTTTCTTGTGGCACTTTTTTAGTGTCCATCTATTTCTTGGAATGTTGTAGGGCTGAACCATCACAACTTATACTGTCTTCATCCTAATTCGCTGTCCAATTGCTATTGGCAAAGGAAACATAAAGAAATTTGCAGTGACAGTAGTTTAGATTCAATTACCTAACAGTGGCTATCGATCCCTATATTTCTTCTCTTTGCAACTATTTTGGCATTAAGAAGAGAAATTGGATGAGGGGAAGCTTATAACTATATTATATGGTCTTTGTAAACTAGAATCTATTTTATTATATATGGGAGTTGCCTTGACAGAACCGGATTAAGTAAATGAAATATAGAGAAAACTATCCTCTCTTCTGGCAGCGTCTTTTCTTTTCTTTGTTTGGCAATTTTTTTAAGCTGGCAGATACTTTTTGTTGCAAAAAATACCTTGCTGGTTTCTAATGCTGCTGTTAGGTATGATGTGGAGATATCTGGATATCTTTGAATGCATTGCAAAGATGCAGCTACTTTCACAAGATAACTATTTTAGCACTTCCTTTATTCTTACCATCTACTTGCACGCAGACTACTCTTCCTGTTGAGGAGATCACAAAGTCCCTGGCAAAGAAAGGTTATGAGGTGATGACTTCCGATGATGCAGGCCGATTTGTGTGCAACTATGTTTACTACCATTCCCTTCGGTTTGCAGAGCAAAATGGGACAAAGTCTCTCTTTGTGCATGTGCCACTTTTCTTGACCATAGACGAGGAGACTCAGATGCAATTTGCTGCTTCCTTGTTGGAGGTACTTGCTTCTTTGGATTAGTAAGATCTATTAGCATCCATCTTGCTCTTTATCACCACAAGCATTTGAGCTTATCCTGTTATCGACAACAATTGTTAAGATGGGTGCCTGTATTGAAATGTTCAAATAAACAGATGAGTGTACGGTGAATGAAAAAGGTGTATTTATGGTTGCACAAAGACTTCTCATGTACTTTCTTCGACCTTTTCCAAAAGGTTTTAGCTTCTGATTGAAATGTTCTTGAATCTCAGTTTACTGTGTGAATTAATAAGATTCCAATTTGCTATTATCTTTGTAGCAATGTACATGCTGCTTGTCTACTACCTCCACTGACTTGTGCTTTGCTCCTGAAAGGGTTTTTGTGGATAGCTCATGGTTGAATAAACCCTTTTCTTTTCAAAACTGGAATATGAATTGAAGTAAGAATTTATTTTATTTTCATTCTCCGTCGTTGTCAATCAATCTTGATGCCGCATTTCTGGTATCCATTCCTAAGGCAATCGATGAATGAGTTAAATTCTACCCTGTTCAAGATTTGAAACCTGTTTGGTAAAACATGTTCCCATCTCATATATAAAGGGTAAGTTTACATTTCAAGACTCAAAAGGTACACACGGAATGCAATTTGGCGTCCTATTTTCCATGTAATCCTGTCTGATTTCCATTCTTGGCGTCCTGTTTCTGCCATCAGTTCTAGCTATCGTACGTTTGATGCCTTTTCTTCCTCTGGATGATTTGAGCCTTTTAAACTGACACGTTGGATTTCCTCAAATTTGAACTAGAATCCACAATGCTGAATACATTACCTTTTAATCATTCCAGTTTCAACACCATAGTCATGGCTTCGTAGAAACAAGCCTCTCTCGTGACTTAAAAACAAAATGAAGGCAACATACCACAGCAAGTGTATTCACTCATTTTAAGTTAGCAAAAGTCCTCACAGGAGCAAACTTCATCCTGAAAAGTGAAAACAATTACTCAATCTCTCGATCAGCGATTTGGATATGAGCTCCATTGGCATCTGTTAATATTACAATTAGACAACTGCATGTTAATAATGCTGCAATGTTCGCAAGTCACGTAATTGATACATCAAGCAATCAATACGTTAAAATTCACAATCAATTCTTTGAAATCACAACCTGTTCTCTTTTAGATCATAACCCCCATTGCACTTTTGTTAGCCATCATCCCAATTATGTTACTCGAAGAATTATACAAACTGCTTGTCTGTCTTCCAATATCAAGAAGCACCGCACTGACCCCTCCAGCAAGTCGAAATTGTTGACTGGTTTGATTTGCAATTGTCTACATGGGATTCTCAGCATGGCATACTATCCTAAGTGGAAGGTTGTTGCCAATGTCATGGTTACTAATTTTGGTGCAATTCCATCATCGACGGAGAAATTTGCCTAGTCTCTAGCTCACACGGCACTAATTACCATAGTCAACCACCACTATCATACTATACCATGATTTTTTCACAAAAAACCTTTTGTCAAGAGTAATGATACTATGGCCAATAATACATATATGGCCACTGTTTAAAGAAACAATAGTTGGAGGTGGAAAAGCATAAAGAGATGATGGAGATAAAAGAAAAGTATCAAAGTTGTCCAACAAATGAGAGGAGAGAATGCTGTTGATGATTATCAGTGGGGGGAAAAGGGTTTTAAAAGCGTTGTAGGAGATGTGCATGAGGTACCTGCCCTTGTAATTTCTTGAATCACACCACGAACCCTTCACAACAAAACTTAGTTGTACCAATTAATTAAACTATTTTACTTAGAGTAATCTAACGAGGAGATGTAATCAACTACTTTGAGTAATTAATTAAATTATTTTACTTTAGACTTAATCGGAAATTTTTGTGGAAAATTTGATAAAAAAATTTTATGGTGGCAAAATTAAAACTACCGATATAAAGGAGTTCATTTTTTATTAGGTTTGCCTCAACAAAGTTTTTTTTTTTGGTGGAAAAAAGAAAATATGGTTTTCACGGGCTAATCTTTAGACATGGTTATGCTTAGATTAATTGTAGTGTAAAAATTCATCAATACAATTGGATTGGAATGGATTGGAAGACTTGAACTGATAGCCAATAGTCATCGCTCTTGTTTGATATAACTCTTCGAGAGGTTTCATATAACATGGATCAGGGTGCGATTTTCTCGAACTAAAACCTCTAATTCCATGTTATGCAGTGATAGCCTTCTCTTCTTCGACAAGTAACTACATCTAGCTACTTTACATACAGGTCTAATACAAATTATCCTGACACTGATCTATAGTGTTTTGCCCTATGTATTGTGGGATTCCATCCAGCAAGCAAGAAATTGGTGGGATGGTAAGATTCTGCATTGCCCCATAAGCATTCCAGCAAAATGGATCTGCCACAAATTGGCCTTGAGCAGGAAGCAACTCTATTTCTGCTAACTCGAGGTTAGTGCATGGGACTGAATCACTGCAAGCCAAGTGCAGGGGCGGACTCCTAACATCATATGTACCCTTAATGCTTGTGTACAAAATATCAGATATGTGAACTGCACTTGTTTGGTTAGTGCAGTTCTTGGTCTGGCAGTAGTATTGGTCTATGATTATCGGATTGCGAACCGTTTCCATGTTAATGTTGTGGAAAGAGATTTTAGATACAGAACCATATCCTCCCTGCCATGTCTTAATCCGGACACCATTTTCAGAACGCTTGATTACCGAATCTCTCACCGTGATGTTCGACACGCATGCCCTCGAGTTGCTGATTCCAAGGCTGCCAATGCTGCAGCAACAAAATCAGAAACCAATTGGTGGCCAAGTTTTTTGAACATCTCTTGATAGAATGCTAATAAACGACACTGCCAACTCATTAAATTCTATTCCTTCATCGCTGCTAGGCCGATTTCCCTCTTTTATTTTCGTGGAATTTGTTGCCGGGTCTAATTGATTAGATTAGGGGGTTAATAAGCATTAAAAATGTTGGTCCACCATAAGTTGAAGCTAGTAAGTTGAAATTTGAGCTTAAGTATCCCTTTGAAGGCGCCTAACTTTTGTACTCATCTTTTGTGAAGATAGTATTAATTTTGGCAAGAGCTTAAACTAAATATTACCTTATGCCATGGCTTGGACCACAGGTAATGTTCTTTATGTCGACATTATGACAACCAGCTCCAATTGATACACAGTCATCACCTAGAGTAGAAAACAGAGGAAAATTGGCATGCACTTAGAGAGTGATTCATAGAAAAGATGAAAAACAACTCTCAAGTGCAAGGACATGGAATCAATTACCATTGGATACGACTGAATTGTATATTTGGACATTGTTTGTGTTCTCTATGTGAATCCCATCTGTATTTGGGCTTCGAGGTGGTGATTTAATGCTGAGCATTTGTACAGTGACATCTTGACAGTTATCAAACCTAAAATGGAATTGGGGACTGTTCTTCACTTCAAGTCCTTGGACTGTCAAATTGGAGCTCATGAAAAACCTCATAGCCTGCATTTTTGGATAAAAATAAAAGGGTATAGAACTTTTCATGAAACCCTTGATGAAAAGAATGCATTGGTTTTGTACTTACAACTGGGCTATCACAAGGGCCAGGAAGTGTTGCGCCATTAGGCCCCTAAGTTCAGCAAGTTAGCTAGAGCAATTAAAAAACACAGAACTACTCAAGAAAATAATTTACTGACCAAGAAATTGTGTAAAATGGCTTACTTTGTGAGGCTTGCAGGGTAGATTCCACCATTTCTCTCCTCTGCCATCTATAACACCACCTCCTTGCATTGACATTCCATCGATCTTGTAAAACACTAGCCATTGTCTCTTGTTCGTCTTACTTGGCCATGATTCAGGCCCATCTGGTGGCATTATAGTTCCATCAATCTTCTCATTACAGGCAAAATACTCAATCAGTTTTTCCTTCTGCCCATGAAATTAAGTACTATATTGAAATTCAATTCAATAACAAAAAAAATTACCTGAAACACAAGGCTAGTTTTACAAGGTCCGGTAAAGACAGTAGGCTGTATCATGAAAGAATAGTCATCAGGAGCAAGTAGAATGGCTGGTTTATTCTGAAAGCAAGCAGTGTCCCAAGCCATTTTGAATGCTTTTGTATCATCTGTGTCACCATCACCAACAGCACCAAAAGATAGTACATTGTAGACGTTGGCAAGACTTCGAACAAGATTAGGGCTAGGACCAGGACTTGGAGAATCTGTACAGTAACTTGGACTAGCAGCCTGAGGAGCAGGTGGTAGTGAAATCAGAGAAACAATGTGCAAGTGTTTTGGTTTAGTTTTTCCATGAACTCTTCCTTCAATGCATGTAAAGAAGAAAGCAAGGGCCAAAACGAGAATTTTAGACGATGTCATAGTTGCCATACTTGATGAGGGAATAAATGTAAGCATAAGAAAAAAGATGCGCTACTTATAGAACAAGCAGAAAGCTTTCAACTTGAGGACAATAGAGTAGAGGAGGCTTTGGTTTTGATTACTACTAGGTGTAGCCAAGTTCATGTTCACGCTCTGGACATTGAATTGAAAGAAGACAAGTTGAGTTTTGAAAGATTATGGAACTTTTTTAACGAGTGGAGGAGGAGATAAAAGAGAAGCAAGGCACCCACGTTTGAGGGAGTTGAAAACAGTTAAATGACGTGTGTTGTCTGCGGTGTGTGACCACTTGAATTACTATTACAACTTGCTAGAGGACTGGACTTGGTAATACGGTGAGGATTACGCACATGGTACTTATTTCAACTAAGGTTGCGTTTTATACTAGGAATTCTCAGTGGAAGCTCCTTCTGGGAGGGGTTCTTGTATACGATACAGTGAAGGCATGAGACCGACCAGTTCCATTTGGAAATGACTGCCCTTTTCAATTTGCAAGAGGTGTAATTGGGTTAATTTGCACACAAATGGAGATTGAAATGGAGATAACAAGTAGGGAAAAGACGTATCTTTTTATACTTTCTGTTAACATAAAGTATAATAACTTCAAAATTATATTATAAACATATTTATTTTATATCTTTATTTTTATCTTTTGTTGTTTTTGGTTAAGGAACACGTGAATTCTAATTATCTTGTTGAAATGAAACAAGAGTTATAAGATTAACAGTGGCAAAATCAGAACACATTCATATTATGCTAATTTTAAGTTTAACTTGACGGACTCACCAGATCAATCCGACTGATTATCAATGGCAAAAATTATAGATCTGAATTACAAAAATTATGGCTATAATTATAAGATTTATTTTACCATAATTAGTGCATTAAACTGTATGTATATTCTTATCTATATTAGAATATTAGCCATTAGTATATTAGCTATTTATATTTTTTTTACCAAAGTAGATTGTACAACAACTTTTATTTAAATAGAAACGATCCTCATAAAGAGGAGATTCAACCATTTACTCAAAATTGTTATGGTATCAGAGCTGGTTCTGTAACCTTCTAATCTGTCTTTTATTTTAGGTTGATTAATCTTTTAATCAACAACTTCATTCAGTTTTGTTTTAAAATTTTTAGTTTTGAATTTTTTTTTAAATGTTTACAGAAACTTTAAGTATCAAATTTACAGGCAAGAACTATGCGGCATGAGAATTTCAGTTCAGGATGTTTTTGAAAGGGAAGGAGCTTTGGAGGCATATTAACGAGACTTCTCCTGCTCCTACAAATGATGCAAAATTTAGTCAATGAGAGACAAAAGATGCTCGAATTATTTCTTGGATTTTAGCATCTATTGAAGGTCATATGCTAAACAACAATTTACGCTCTTTTGGTATAGCTAGAGAGATGTGGGATTATCTAAAGCGTATATATCATCAAGATAATATTGCAAGACGTTTTCAACTTGAACTTGAGATCAACCATTTACTCAAAATTGTTATGGTATCAGAGCTGGTTCTGTAACCTTCTAATCTGTCTTTTGTTTTAGGTTGATTAATCTTTTAATCAACAACTTTGTTCAATCTTGCTTTAAGATTTCTAGTTTTGATTTTTTTTTAAATGTCTACAAAAACTTTGAGTATCAAATTTACAGGCAAGAACTATGCGGCATGAGAATTTCAGTTCAGGATGTTTTTGAAAGGGAAGGAGCTTTGGAGACATATTGACGGGACTTCTCCTGCTCCTACAAATGATGCAAAATTTAGTCAATGAGAGATAAAAGATGCTCGAATTATTTCTTGGATTTTAGCATCTATTTTATTTCTTGGATTTTAGCATCTATTGAAGGTCATATGCTAAACAACAATTTACGCTCTTTTGGTATAGCTAGAGAGATGTGGGATTATCTAAAGCGTATATATCATCAAGATAATATTGCAAGACGTTTTCAACTTGAACTTGAGATCAACCATTTACTCAAAATTGTTATGGTATCAGAGCTGGTTCTGTAACCTTCTAATCTGTCTTTTGTTTTAGGTTAATTAATCTTTTAATCAACAACTTTGTTCAATCTTGCTTTAAGATTTCTAGTTTTGATTTTTTTTAAATGTCTACAAAAACTTTGAGTATCAAATTTACAGGCAAGAACTATGCGGCATAAGAATTTTAATTCAAGATGTTTTTGAAAGGGCCTTCTTTGGAGGCATATTGACGGGACTTGTCCTGCTGCTACAAATGATGCAAAATTTAGTCAATGAGATATAAAAGATGCTCGAATTATTTCTTGGATTTTAGCATCTAGTAAAGGTCATATGGTAAACAACAATTTACGCTCTTTTGGTACAGCTAGAGAGATGTGGGATTATCTAAAGCGTATATATCATTAAGATAATACTGCAAGAAGTTTTCAACTTGAACTTGAGATCAGCCATTTACTCAAAATTGTTATGGTATCAGAGCTGGTTCTGTAACCTTCAAATCTGTCTTTTGTTTTAGGTTGATTAATCTTTTAATCAACAACTTCGTTCAATCTTGTTTTAAGATTTCTAGTTTTGATTTTTTTTTTAAATGTCTACAGAAACTTTAAGTATCAAATTTACAGGCAAGAACTATGCGGCATGGGAATTTCAGTTCAGGATGTTTTTGAAAGGGAAGGAGCTTTGGAGGCATATTGACGGGACTTCTCCTGCTCCTACAAATGATGCAGAATTTAGTTAATGAGAGACAAAGGATGCTCGAATTATTTCTTGGATTTTAGCATCTATTGAAGGTCATATGGTAAACAACAATTTACGCTCTTTTGGTACAGCTAGAGAGATGTGGGATTATCTAAAACGTATATATCATCAAGATAATACTGCAAGACATTTTCAATTTGAACTTGAGATCAGCCATTTACTCAAAATTATTATCGTATCAGAGCTGGTTCTGTAACCTTCTAATTTGTCTTTTGTTTTAGGTTGATTAATCTTTTAATCAACAACTTTGTTCAATCTTGCTTTAAGATTTCTAGTTTTGATTTTTTTTTTAAAAAATATCTACAGAAACTTTGAGTATCAAATTTACAGGCAAGAACTATGCGGCATGGGAATTTCAATTCAGGATGTTTTTGAAAGGGAAGGAGCTTTGGAGGCATATTGATGGGACTTCTCTGCTCCTACAAATGATGCAAAATTTAGTCAATGAGAGACAAAAGATGCTCGAATTATTTCTTGGATTTTAGCATCTATTAAAGGTCATATGGTAAACAATAATTTATACTCTTTTGGTATAGCTAGAGAGATATGAGATTATCTAAAGCGTATATATCATCAAGATAATACTGCAAGACGTTTTCAACTTGAACTTGAGATCAACAATTTCAGTCAAGGTAATCTCTCGATTGAGCAATATTATTTTGGTTTTGTTAATCTATGGAGCAAATATTCTGGTATTATTTATTCTAAGATGTCTAAAGAGGCATTACCTAGTCTTCAAGTTGTTCATAAAGTTAGTAAGCGAGATTAGTTTTTGATGAAACTAAGACCAGAATTTGAGATTGCTAGGGCTGGGTTGCTGAATAAAGATCCAATACCTTCTTTAGATGTTTGTCTAGGTGAATTATTGCGTGAAGAACAAAGAATGGCTACACAATCTGTAATAAGTGAATCCAAGGAGACATCTGAGGTTGTCAATGTTGCTTATGCTGCTCAAGGGAAGAATCGAGATAAAGGAACCATACAATGCTATAGTTGCAAGGAGTATGGGTATATTGCCCGTAATTATGGCAAGAAATTCTGCAGTTACTGTAAGCGGAATGGACACATTATTAAAAAATATCCCACACGTCCAGAAAATCGGAGAGCGCAAGCTTTTCAAGCTGTTGTTGTAAACCATCACATTCCTGGTTCTACTTCTACAACCACTGTCACTCCAGAAATGATACAACAAATGATTATCACTGCATTCTCTACGCTTGGACTTCAGGGTCAAGGTAATATTGTCTCTTCTTCTTGGATTGTTGATTCTGGAGCATCCAATCATATGACTGGCTCATCTGATTTGTTGTGTAATCTCCGGGAGTATAGTGGCTGACAAAATATTCAGATTGCTAATGGTAGTAATCTCCCGATTACAGCTATTGGTAATATTGAACCTTCTTTTCCTCATGTATTTGTTTCTCTTGGGTTGTCTCCTAATTTAATTTTTGTTGGATAAATGGTGGATAATAATTGGGATGTGCATCTCTCTCGTAATGGTTGTCTTGTACAGGATCAAGTATCTGGGAAGGTGATCGCGAGGGGGCCTAAAGTGAGAAGATTATTTCTATTGCAATTTACTATTCATAGAGCTTTGTCTTTAGCTTCTATTATTGTTAACAATAAGACAATAATTTGGCATAAATGATTGGGTCATCCAAAAAATGTTATTTTGTCTAATTTAATGAAGCGTGGTTTTCTTGGTCACAAAGATAAAGGTTTTACTCATAGCTTGTCTTTTGATTGCTCTACTTGCAAACTAGGGAAAAGTAAAACTTTACCTTTCCCTGCTTTTGGCAGTCGTGCTAATACATGTTTTAAGATTATACATTCTGATGTTTGAGGCATTGCTCCTATTATTTCAGATGCACAATATAAATATTTTGTGACCTTCATTGATGATTACAGTCATTTTACTTGGATTTATTTTCTCCGCACCAAAGATGAGGTTTTCACTGCTTTCCAAACCTTTCTAGCTTATATTGAAACACAATTCTCAACCTACATTAAGGTGTTTCGGTCTGATAATGGTGGTGAATATATTTCACATAAATTTCAGGCTTTTCTACAACAGAAAGGTATCATTTCGCAATGATCATGTCCATATACCCTTCAACAGAATAGGGTGGCTGAACATAAAAATCGTCACTTGCTGGATATGGTTCGTACATTGCTTTTAGAGTCTTCAGTTCCACCTAAATTTTAGGTTGAAGCTTTATCCACTACAGTTTATTTGATTAATCGTCTGCCTTCTCAACAATTGAACTTTGATTCTCCTTACTATCATCTTTTTAACATGCATCCTGACTACCATAATTTACACATTTGGTTATATTTGCTTTGTGCACTTGCCTTCTCATGAGCGTCACAAGTTTATAGCGCAGTCAGCAAGATGTGCTTTTATAGGTTATAGTGCTGGTCAAAAAGGTTTTTTATGTTATGATGCTATTACTAATCATCTGCGTATATCCAGAAATGTGACTTTCTTTGAACATGAGTATTATTTTCAGCAACACATACCTTGTTCCAATGGTTTTCTGCTTTCTACCTTTGATGATATCTCACCACCAGTTATGCGGTATCAACCTGGTTTTGTTTATTCACGAAGACAGCCCCCAGCATCACAAATCCTTCCTGATCCAGTTCCTACCCCAGTTGCTCTTCGACGATCTTCCTGCATTTGTCGTCCTCCTGATCGATATAGTTTTTTTGCTATTTTAAATGATACTACAGTTCCTACCTCTTATTCTCAGGCAACTAAACATGCATGCTGGAACAAAGCTATGCAAGAAGAACTTCAGACTCTTGAGGAGAATCATACTTGGGATATTATTCCATGTCTTACTGGCATCAAGCCCATTGGTTGTAAATGGATATATTCCATTAAGTTATGGTCTGATGGCTCACTTGATAGATATAAAGCAAGGTTGGTGGCACTCGGTAACCGTTAGGAGTATGACATAAACTATGAAGAAACCTTTGCACCTGTGGCAAAAATGACAACTGTACAACTTATTATAGCCATTGCTGCTTTTAAAGGCTGGTCATTGCAACAAATGGATGTTAAGAATGCTTTTTTGCATGGAGATCTTCAAGAAGAGATATATATAACTCCATCACCAGGTTTTTTTTCTACAACATCTGCTAATGTTTGCAAGCTAAAACGATCTCTCTATGGTCTGAAACAAGCACTGCGTGTTTGGTTTGATAAGTTCCGCTCAACACTTCTTGGCTTCTCCTTTGTCTAGAGTCAATATGATTCCTCTTTGTTCCTTTGCAAGACTACTAAAGGAATCGTTTTGCTCTTGGTATATGTTGATGATATCGTTATCACAGGGACTGACACTACATTGATTTTTCAGCTTCAAGAACGTCTTCATTCTTCTTTTTATATGAAGGACTTAGGTCCTTTACAGTATTTTTTAGGCCTTGAGGTGCATTCTACTACTACTAGTATTTTTCTACATTAGTATAAATACATCCAAGAGTTAATTGCTTTGGATGGTCTTCAAGAAGGTCATTCAGTTGATACTCCTTTGGAAGTGAATGCTAAATATCATCGTGGTGAGGGTGATTTTATATTTAATCCCTCTTTATATATGCAACTGGTAGGGAGTCTAAACTATCTCACTATCACTCGACCTGATATTTTCTTTGTTGTTCAACAAGTTAGCCAATTTATGCAAGCACCTACACATCTTCATTTGACTGCTGTTTGTCGCATTGTTCGCTATTTGCATGACACTTTTGCTCGAGGACTTTTCTTCCCTATAGATTCTCCTATTCATTTGGTTGCATATAGTGATGCTAATTGGGCTGGTTGTTCTGACACTCGCCGTTCAATTACTGGGTGGTGCATATTTCTTGGTAACTCTCTTGTTTCTTGAAAAAGTAAAAAGCAAGATCGGGTGTCTAAGTCCTCCACTGAGTCTGAATATCATGCTATGTCCTCTGCCTGTTCTAAAATTATTTGGCTTCGGGGACTCTTAGGTGAGCTTGGATTTCCTCAAGTTGAGTTTACTCCACTTTATGCAGATAATACTAGTGCCATTCAGATTGCTGCTAACCTGGTATTTCATGAGCGTACTAAGCACATTGAAGTGGATTGCCATTCTATTCGTGAAGCATATGATGCTCGTGTTATCTCTCTCCTGCATATCTCCACTACTCTTCAGACTGTTGATGTGTTCACTAAGGCTCTCTCCAAGCACCGACATCACTTTCATGTTGACAAATTGATGCTTATTGATCATCCAGCATCAATTTGAGGGGGAATATCAGTGGAAAAAATTATAGATCCGAATTATAAAAATTATGGCTGCAATTATAAGATTTATTTTACCATAATTAGTGCATTAAACTATATGTTTATTCTTACCTATATTAGAATATTAATCGTTACTGTATTAGTTATTTATATTTTTTTACCAAAATAAATTATACAACAACTCTTATTTAAATAGAAACGATCCTCGTGAAGAGGAGATTCAGCCATTTAATTTTAAAATTGTTAATACAACTCTTAGTGACCAAGACAAAATTCATTGATTTTGTTTTTTTAAATGATGTCAATTTATTGTTTTCTTTTTTGTGTTGGGCTGCAGGACACTATCAAAAGGGGCTTGAAATAGTAGTATTTTATCTACGTCGATTGATGTCATGCACCCATTAGTCTATTATCTAGATACTTCTCGAGCCAGTAGCTTGTAGCGTTTCAGTTTTTCTAGTTGGATTTGTCCAAGTTTTTAGTAGTGAAGGGTTAAAGTGAATATGTTTGGTTATTGGTGTCATTTAGATGGCATTTGGTTAAAGACATTGAAGAATTGAAAATAGATAGGAAATCCATGTATTTCCTGTTTTAAAACTAAGAAATCCGTTCAAAAACGCTACTTTAAAGATGAAATTTTTTACCAAACATTGGCCTTATCCTGAGTTGACTCTAAGGAGGGGTTTTACAAGTATGATCTCAGTCAACATTTTTGTTTCAGCCAGGATTGATTTAGAAAATGTGGAGGAACAAATCATAATAATTAGAAAAATCATTCAGGGTTTTGTAGGTAACAACTAGCCTGCTAGTATTACAGTTCAATGGTCATTATCATTGCTAAACAAAGTGAATGACCTTTGAAGCATGCAAAATTAAAGAAAACCTGGATTATCATTATTCCTTTTATTGTAACAGTCTGTCCTCATCCCCTTGTAATCATTCTGCCTCCATCTTCCACTTGGCGTTTCTCCAGCCGCCTTTCACAATATATAGAACTGGTGATCTAGTGAGTTTATATTATTCAGAGAGATCTGACTTCCACTTCGATCAGCAGAATATTAAAATGTCTGTGGCAATGCCATGCCTGAATCTTCACCTCTCCTAGGATAATCATTTCTTCTTAAGACTTCTATACAACCTGGATAGACTCAAAGTGCCATTTGCTTTTGAGATTCCGAAAATGACCAATCAGTTGAACTCTCATCCAAGCTTCATGTGGTGGGCTCGGGATGATGCCAAATTTAGTGAGCCTCCATCAAGAACACCATCTTTAATTGGTATCGAACGTATTCCTCCAACAAGAAGACCGTCTCCAGTTGGTAGTGAACATGTTCCTCCGACAACAAGAGAGTCATCAGTTGATAGTGAACATATTTCTGTGATAAGCAGACCGTCTTCAGTCGGCAGTAAACATACTTCTGAGGTTGGAGACAGTGTGATAACATTGCCAACTCAAGGCACCGTGACACCAGCTACAACAAGGGCTAATACGCCTGTATTCTCAAGCGGGGCATCACCAGAAATAAGATGTAAGATTGCGAATGCATCACCTGAAACAGCTAGGCATGTCGCCCTGAGAATGTATGAGAGTATGAAGAGGCATGGATTGAGAGAAGAGGCTGGCAAGGTTGTTGGTAAGGAGGAAAACGAGATGGAGGAAATAAAAGAGGGGGGAGTTGATAGGGTTAGGAGGAAGAGTGAAGACCTTATGGGAATGGATTATTTGTTGAGAGATGGCTTTGTTAGTTATCTTCGTGATATGGCAAAGATTACACCCCCTATCCCCCAACAGGTAATTAGTTTTCTCTATATATCTCTTATCTTGTAGGGTGGCTCCAGGATTATCAGAAAGGTACCAGATGACACTAAGAATCCTAGCTAGCTCTTGAGTCTAACCATATCTCACAGTGATTTCTAAAAAGTCTAACCATATCTCACTGTGATTTATAAGAAGTTAATGAAATAACAAGTAGCAACATTCTTCATTCTCCTTGGAAGAATCAGAAGGAAGCTTATGTGCACTAACAAGGGTCAGTTTTGCTCTGCAGTCTGATGAAAATCAGAAAGACAGAAATGCAATTTCAAAGGTTTCAGGCCTGTGAACATGAAGCATTCATTTGCCTCATTTCAGATCATTTTTCCATCCATGGCCTGACAGACTCTTAGACTTTATGTTAATGTCCTTGAATGCACTAGCATTACATTTTTGTAGATGAATGATCTACTAATAAGGTGAACAACCACACCAATTATTTTTCTTGTTATTGCTAGAAGTAGACAAGAATGTGAAACATTAGTTTAGAATCTTCATTTTGGCTGTCCTGGAGCTTCTACTTTTGTCTCTTTCAGTTCATGATGATCTCACAATTTTTCTTAAGACGTCTCAGAATTTGACTATGTTTAACAGTTAAACTTCGTTAGTTAATTAATTAATAAAAAACTTGATGACTTATGAGGTGATTCTATCCTTGTTATTTAGATGTCTTTTATTTAAGAGACAGACAAAAAAATCATAAAAAGATTTAAAAGAAAACTCCTATACCGTTTTCCTAATGTAACAGTGTCAGGCCTGTACAACCTGACCATTGACACGCACCTGGTCAATAAGCATGTAGTTTAATAGAAACTGGGATGTGTTGCAGGTAGTCCGGTTTTCCAATATAAAGTTGACAAGGAAGTTTCGCGTTACCGATGGCACATACGAAACATTTGGGAATAAGGTGGTGACATGCTTTGTTGGACCCTTAAAAACTCTTCTGCGAGAACAGGATTCAACATGGTTGCAGGTTCTGAAGGGTGTGGATGGGTATATTATGCCTGGCTCAATGACCCTTTTACTTGGTCCACCAGGTAAGTCTACAAAACCAGATAAATGTGACAAGCTAGGAAATTCATGGTGGAAGTGGTCAAAATTTATGCTCTCATCAAACAAGTTACAAAGTAAAGTTGATAGTGAAAAATCTCAAATTTTTTTTCTTTTCATACAAACCATAGAAACGTAGAAAGCACTGAGCAAGGATTGTTGGTAATATCATGAGCACAATGAAACTCAATGTGTTGCAGTAGAACAGAAAACTGGAATCTTAAAACTGTCACAAAGTAATTAGCATATTTTACGATGCTTACACTGTTTGATGTTCCTCTGCCAATGAAATCTTACAGGAAGTGGAAAGAGCAGTCTACTTGAAGTCATAGCAGGGAGAGTAAAAGTGAATAAGAACTTGATCTTGGAAGGAGCAGTGATGTACAATGATAAATATACCTCTGAGATTTCTCCGAGCAGACTTATTGCATACATAAATGGCCAGCTTAACAAGTAAGTTTCCTAACAAAATTACATGAACATGTGAAATGATATGTTCGGAGACGATAGCAACAAGAAGCAGATAAGCATTTCACTTCAATCATGTGCAATTGCAGGCACATTCCATTTCTTTCAGTTAGGGAGACACTCGAGTTTGCAAGGGACTGTACTCAGGGCATTCGACCAGAGAACTTTACTCCTCAGATGAGAAAATTCTTTGCACATGCACTTGTGGAGGGGCAGGATCCTGTACTAGAGTATGTGCTAGAAATTCTAAGCTTGAAGGAAATACAACACAAACTAGCAGGAGAAGAAATTTCTGACACTGACCGCCAAAAGCTCACAACAGCCGAGTTAGCTCTTGGAACATATTCTGTCATGCTTTACGATCAACCATTTTCAGGTTCTGATTTAGCAGCTACATATGATCTAGTGGACACCATAAGAACCATAAGCAGGATTCAGCAATCTTCTGCAATCATGTCACTCACCCAACTTTCACAGGAGGTGTTTGATCTTTTTGATAGGATCATATTACTTGGTGATGGGCATGTCCTGTTCCAAGGTCCTCGTCAAGATGCTATCCCTTACTTTTCCAACCTTGGGTTAGTCTGCAGAGTATGCCTAGTTAAAGCTGAGTGAAATTGATTCCTGCATGCATAAATAAAATTCTCATAACAGCAATATATCCAGCATAATGCTAAAAACCAATATCTTTCATTTTATAGGTACACTAAGCCCTCCCATGTTGAGTCCAATGAGTTTCTCGAAGACATTGCAGCTGGAAATGGTTACCAGTATCAGGAACAAGGAACAAGACCATTTACGCTAGATGAACTTGTGGCGTGCTATAAGATTTCAGATCACTACAACGATATAATGAGAATTGTTGATGAAGATGACGTGAAGTATACCTATTGGGTAGAAAGTGAGCCTGGACTAGGATTGTCCCTTAAGAGACCATCCAAACACCACCTCTCAGCTCATGCCCAGTCAAGTCGAGAAACAGGTAAACAAGCTAGTTGACAACGAATCAGGAAACTGTTGGTATAAGCTCTGTGCAATCCAATTTGACACTCATTAGAACACACCATACTTACAAGCTGAGTGGTTGCAGAATTAGTAGTTGCCAAGCTCTCCAGAAAGGTCGGACATTCAGGGGGGATAGAGAGTACAGGAAGAGTACAGATTGGAGATGTAGTCACAGCAATATCTTTGAACAAAGAAGAAATGCAATACCTATCTGTTGAGCCCCAAAGAATCCAACACGAACGCGCCTCACATGTATACTCTATATTGAAGCAGAAAAAAGGTTGCATTCGTCTCCAGGTGGAGCGTTACAAAGAAAAGGTAAGTGCAAACCACTCAACAACAAAGTGGACCAATGTGAGGAAAATGTGATTATTAAGTCCCATTAGTTAGTAATAAGGAAAAAAATTACAGAATACTTGATATGAGAAATCAATCACAACATTGCTTGATATGATTTGCCGGAATGATCTATTATGTAGGAAGAGGAGTACCAATCCCAATGGGAGCAGTTTCAAGGGCCTTTTGTTCAAACATGGTGGAAATCCACCAAAACTCTCGTCAAAAGGCAAATCAAGATCACCAAAAGGCTTCATGCTTTAATCAAATTAAGGCTTCTCCAGGTTAATACTACCATATGCTCCATAGCTTTCCTGCTCATGCAGATTAAAGGAACTTATCTGACCATGTCATTCTACAGTATCCACAACGATTTAGAGTATCATACGTTCTGCATCTTACTTAGAAACTAATTCATCCTTGAACTTTACAGGTAGTTCTGCTAGGCATTTTTGCAGGAACACTATTCTACAAACTAGGGGGTCAATACAACCAACAGAAAATGAACTCAATAAGGGCTCTTGGGTTTGTATCCACCATGAACATAATGCTCATAAACCTGGTGCAGCTTCCTCTGTACATGCTCCAAAGGCCAATCTTTTACAAGCACAAGGCACAGAGGTTCTTCAGAGTTTCATCGTACATAGTTGCCAATTGCATAGTCAATCTCCCACAGACCCTCCTAGAAGTACTCTTCGTTGAATTCTATTCCTCTGCTGAATCAGTCATAGCTCTCATATAACCTAAATATCCTAATCCTTGCAGGCATTGATATACACTCTCTTTGCTTATTTTCTTGCCGGGCTATCAATGGCAGGAAAAGGGTCACCATTATTTGCGTATCTGGCCCTCCTATTCCTGGTGGCATACTTTGGTTCATCAGTCTTCTTCTTTCTAAGTACCATCTCTTCAATTCCAGAGGTTGGGAATGCTTTGGCAGGTACTTCATTTATCTTGACAAAAGGCGTTCACTATTTATTTATGTGGTTCTCCATTATCTACTATCCGTCTAACACCTGAACAGCATACTTTCGTTACCATGCCAACTTTTTCTCATTTTCCTCGCATCAGGACTTATAAAGACATGAGGCAAAGGTCTTCATGCTGTGTTTAATGAAGGCAATGTAGCCATTCACAAACATGTGTCCTCGACTTAAAGTCTTAGGGGAAAACTGCCATGTTGATGCAGTCAGAAACAAATAGCCATCTAATGCAGTTGCATTTACTTTCTGCAGGTCTTCTAGTCTCAATCTTCCTACTCTTCAGTGGATTTTTGATCTACCCATCCAGCATGCCAAATTACTGGAAATGGCTCATGTATGTGAACCCAGTTCACTGGGCTAACGTCTCCTTCTGCAGGTTCCAATTCATTGAGGGTTACCCAGATCCTTGCTCCAACTACCTTGGCCAACTCCCATTTTGTGACCAATTCCCAACAATGACAGTTGGGAAAGCATACCTGACCTTTCATGAGCTTTCTGAAGATTCTAAGAGACCTTGGCTACCTTATGTCATTCTGCTAGGATGGATTGCCTTCGCTAATATCTTGACACTATTAGGGCTAAAGAACATAGAATTTGTGGAGACAAGCCGGTCATTGCCCTATGTCAGAAAGTCAACCACGGTTTACAATTATGAAGAAGACGCAGACAGTGAATCTCAATCTAACTACAGTTTCCGTCAGAATTCTGAAAAATATGATGCTTCCACATATCCTTCACCGCAAAATTCAGGGACAATTTACAGAACAATGAAGAACAACGGCACAGTTGATACATGGATGGAGGAATTTCGTGTGGATATAGAGAAGAACGGGCTAGGAATTCCTGTGGAGCCAGTGACTCTCCTATTTGAGGGTTTGTCATTCACAAGGTGAGCCTTATCATCCATTTGAAACCAAAACTCCATATCTCAGCTCTTTTTATGGTGCTCCTAAACCATCTCCAACTTGGATTTTTTTTTAACTAATCCATGATCATCTAAAATATTAAACCTAATAAAAAACTTTGAAGTAGAAAACGAAAAGGATGGTTCCTGCATTCCATTTATATGTATTGACATGATAATTCATCCATCAGGTACAACGAGGGAAATAAAGAAAGGAGCTCAGTTTTCAGCAATATCACAGGCTATGCCGAACCCCAGAACATGCTAGCTTTACTAGGTGGTACAAGAACAAATAAGGCCACACTGCTCCAATGCCTGGCTGGTAGGGTCCCTTGTACAGGCAACCTACAGGCAAATGGCTTCAGACCAGGAGCTCCCTTTTGTCGGTTAATTGGGTATGTTGAGAAGCTTGATGCCCATCAACCTTACCTCTCTATACGTGAATCTCTTCAATTCAGCGCTGCACTCCGTCTAGGAAAAGAAGTTGGCTCCATGGTGCGTAACATCCATGTTGAGCTGGTCCTCAGCCAGCTTGGTTTACTTCCGTATTCGAACCAACTTGTAGGTTCCCTCTGCGACTCCACTGGAAAGACATTTGAAATAGCCAAAAAGTTAACAATTGCAGTTGAGATGGCTGCAAATCCAAGCATTATCTTTCTAGAAGAGCCAATATCGGGCCTTGATACCACAGGAACTTCAACTGTCCTCAATGTTCTATCTAAAGTGTCCCGTTCTGGTCGAGTCATTATCGCCTCTCTTACACATGCTAATGGACGGATACTGTCCTCTTTCGACCTGGCTCTCATCTTAACAGAAGAAGGGCATCAAGCATATTTTGGCCAGGTAGGATATAACTGCAATGAGTTGCTGGAGTATTTCACATCAATCCCGAAGGCCCCTCGTTACGCTGAAAATGCAACTCCAGTTAACTTTGTTATGAGAGCTCTTGGCTTAGGTATACGAAAGGGACAAACTCCGCAAATAAATTACGCAGAGATATATCAAACTAGTTTTTTGCAGGAGATCAACAGCAAAACAATCAGCAATGCAAAGAAATTGATAAAGGAAAGAGCATCAGAGGATCAATTTTCTACTTACTCAGCTCCATATTCACAGCAAGCCATTTGGGTTTTGTTAAGAACACAGAGATTCTTGTGGAGGAACGTGCAGTACACATATGGTAGACTTATAGGCTGCATAATGATTGGACTCTTGATGGGATCCTTGTACTATCAAATTGAATACAAGGACACATATGGTGCAACTTCACGTATGCTATACATATACATGCAAGTTTTACTCATCGGAGTGATCTCAGCTAACAATGTTATTCCCCAGATTGGCACAGACAGGTTAGTCTATTTCCGGGAGAAAAGGGCTGGAATGTATCTTCCAGTATTTTACCCGGTATCATGGGCAGTTGGTGAGATCCCATACATTTTCATTGCTACACTTGCAGTTGTAGGGATAGGGAATGGTATGGCAGGAATTGGAACAGGATCCATGGCAGAATTCCTACAGTATTGGTTAGTGCTCTTCATTTTTACTTTGTGTGTAACATATTTCGGGATGATGATAACTTTCCTAGCACCGCTGCCAACACTAGCCGCATTTGCAGTGTCAATTGTGACATCAATGTGGGTGTCAGCTTCTGGTGTAGTTGTTGTCCTATCCGACATCAGGTTCTACCGATGGGTGTATTGGAGCAATCCATTCCAATTAACAATGAATATGATGACCTCTATCAGTTTCTACTGCAATACAAAGGAGTGTGCAGCAAATTGTGGTTGCCCAAGGTTTCCAGACGGTTCGTATGTTTGGGATAAATTGGCATTGTTAAGAAGCTTGGATCATGGAAGGATGGAAACAGACATACTGAAATTGTCTGCAATGTGTGTACTGTTTGCCAGTCTAGCCTTCATCTTCTTTACTGTGCTGAAGCACAACTCCCCTCCACAATCATAGATCCATTGTAAGAATCAGATGGGGGCAAGATCGCTGAACAAGATTCTCCATGTATATTCACTTTTTTAAAACAATATTCATTTGGTCTATATGTATCCTTGTCCACAACCCAATGCTTGCCTAATCTTCAATGGAAGCTGGCTAGAGAATGTGCATATTTTGATACCATTAATAAATCCAAATATAACCACTAAAGCCAAAAGCATTACATGAGAAAAACAGGAAATGGAAGACATCTAAGAAAGATCACTAAAATTATTGCAATCCACAAAAGACTTACAAAGGAGAGGATGAAATCATATTCAAATTCCAGTTATTGTAATATATAAGCAATTAACATTTTTACACAGCAAAGCATACCTTGATTCAATCAAGGAACTATGCAAACGATGATGATACATCAAGTAGTTGATAGGTAAAAATTTACTTTATCATAACCACAAAAAAAAAAAGAAAAAAAAAAAAAGCAGTGCCCAAATCAGAAAAAAGACCTATCCCCAATCCAGGAACGGAAAGGGCGGATAACCACCATCTGGAGGAGGCTTTAGTGATGGAGGCAGGTTACCCCAGGACATTCCCATGCTCTCTCTCACCGCAACACCTGCAAATCAGGACATTGCCAAAATTAAGCTGCAAAATCAGTAACGAAAAGAAGGAATTTATAAGGCTTAGATATACCAGTATAATTGTCCATTATAGGAAAACAGCGACAGTTTTACCATGCGATTCACACCCGCATCATCATCACTAACATATATATTCTAAAAACTCAATCTTTGAATATAGTTCCATACAACACAAGATTCAATCTTTGAATATGGTTCCATACAACACAAGATTCAATAAAAATGGTTCCATACAACACAAGAGGATAAAACCTTGAATAAAATAACCAAGTAGATTCAACAGCAAAAGATCATGAATTAACAATCCTCCAAAGCTTAGTTCCAAACGTACCTGCAAAAGAATTGCCCCCAGCCAATTGATTTCCAGGCATAGTTGGTGACTGAACATTATCCTTGAAAGCAGTTCCTAAATGTCAAAACAAACACATCCTTAGACACTAAAAAGATCCCATCTTTTTCCATGACAGATTAATCACTTAATTCCCAGCTATATAATACTCCATAAAAGCAAAAATTTTACCTTGACTAGTAGCAAAATTAGTATGCAAATACTTGCAAGAATCTCCATAAGGACAAAAACCCTTCAAAACCACAAAGAAGCACCACCATTTTAAATGAAAACAAGAGAACACATCAAAGTATCCAACCAACCCAAGATTGATCATAGCAAATGCAAAGAATTGAACTCATAAATTTGAAGAGAATATAAAATATAATAATACCGTTTTGACAAAGCGGTTGCAGAGTCCCTTAACAAAGCCACCAGCATCAGTGTTATTGGAATTGAGGGTGTTGCTGTTGCTGCTGGACCAGAGAGATTTGGCGCGTAAATGAGAGGAGCTTTGAAGATGGCGCTTTCGAGCATGTGGGGTGTCTTGGAATTGCTTGTCGCAGTAGTCGCAGTAGTATTTCCCTACGGGCATTCTTTCTTTCTTTTTGCCTATACAGATTTAGAGAAAGAGAGGTAGCAGCCTTTGCTTTTGCTGTGCTGCCTGGTTCACCACTACTTTCACTGCTCATTTGTTTGCGGGAAGAAGATGGGCTAGTTCGGTCTACTCTTGGGCTTTATAGCCCTTTTCTTTTTTATGATCTTTTTTTTTTTAATTCTCGGATCATCTTTTTTTAAAAAATAAATAAATCAAGGTTTCAATTTAGATGGAAATTTTTTATTTCACTTATATTTTTTAGGGATATTTTATCATTTATTCGTATAGATTGGGAGGATTCTCTCACTTGGTAGATAAAAATATCCCTTAAACCACTAAGAAAGAAAATATTTTTTTGAAATTTACAAAAATAATATTTTTATTTCAAAACCCAAAAAACCTAGAAGGCTATATTTATGTTCTGCACAATATATATATATATATATATATAATAAATGTATTTTGTTATTTAGCTGCTAAAAATATTTTGAAATGAATTCACGGCATAAATTAACAGACATGGCTAGGTTGAAAAAATAGACATTAATTTTAATACATTTAAACTAACATAGAAAAACACTCCATGTCTGTCCAGTGCATATTTAATATTGTACTTGTTTTTACATTTTAAAATAATATTCTTACATGTTTATTTTATGATTTTAGTGTTCTAACATAAAAGATTTTGAGGAAATACAAAGGAATTATTTTAATATATTTATAATTAAGAAGTGTTTTTTAAAAAGACATATGGACCCCACCCTCGTTAAGAATTTCGGCCTAAGAGTTTGAAAGATGGGAAAGTCTAGATTTTGAACTAGGGTAGGCCCCTACAAGCTATACATTATTGTCCGAACATGCCTCTCATTGGGTCCCACCGCACATCAAAGCATCCTTGCCTAACCCTCCCAGCACCCATTGACTTTACGCAGAGCTCTTCAGCCTCTCTTTCTTTCAAGGGTATAATGGTATTTTCCTTTATGATTTCTACCTTTGAATGTGAGAACTGTTGTACTTTGCTTGCCCTTGTATGGTGCTCGAGTCTGTCCAAATCTTTTTTTTTTTTTTATTTTCAAAATTCCAATTATTTCCACCGTCCAATAAACCAACCCAAATAAATAAATAAAACGCAAGTTTCATGCAAACCAAAAATAATAAATAAATAAAATAAAAGTCATAAAGATGCCATGTATTATTTAATATGTTTTTGTTAGATGTTAAAGGCTTTATCTTTTCAACTCGTAATTTTTTGTTGTTGTTGTTGGTGCTGGAGAGGACTGTTCGAAATTATAATGGAATTGGATCCACTGAGTGCAAGGATTCAATTAATAAAAAAGAAATTTAAAAGTTTGTTTTGAAACTTTTTTAAAAAATTAATTTAGTTTTTAATTAGAATTTAGATATTATTTAGTAAATTGATCAAATTAATTCTAATTTTATTTTAAAAAAATCAAAGTGAATTTAATAAGATTTGGGGAAATGCATTTACCATAAGAAAAAAAAAGTCACGAAAAATAACAAATTCTAAAAAAAAAAAGATAAAACACTTTACTTTATATTTATTTTTATATTTTAAAAGTATTTTTAAATAAATTTAAATTTAAATTTTTTATTTTTTATTTTAAATTAATTTTTTAATGTCTTTAGATTATTATAAAAATAATTTAAAAAAATAAAATTACAACCACGATATATAAAAAGAAAGAAAGAAAGCACTTTCTAAAGTGTATTGTATCGGAAGGCATCTGCTTATGTTATTACCCACAAAAATGGATCTATTCTCCCCGCTTTCTCTTTCCATTGTCTGACCCTCTTCTTCCTCCTCTTATTTCCTAAAACGGCTTTATTGGTATGTTTTTTGTTTCCTGTGTTGCTTCTTTTTTCTTTTCTTTTTTCAAAAGTTTGCATCTATTTTTTTTATTCAAGCATGCAAAGATTGAAACTTTTTGGGGATTTTGAGATAATTTGTGTGTATTGGCTTCTGGGTTGTGTTGGATCTATTGAAGCTTTGATTTTTGTATCCGGTTTGGTTTGTCATATTTTTTTGGAGGGGTAATTTTAGATTTTCTTTGTGGATTATGTTCACGGGCTTTGATTATTTTTTTTGTTTAATTATTGTCTTGGGAATTTTTTTGGGATGATTTGTTTGTTTTTATTGTTAGATCTTAGTGGACTTTGTTTGCTTTAAAGTAATTTTTTTATGTATATTTCGTGGAGATCAAAATACTTTTACCGGTTTCATTTGCTTGTCATTTCTTCAAGTGATGTTTCGGTTTCATTTGCTTGTCATTTCTTCAAGTGATGTTTTCTTTTGATGTGTTAATTTATCTCCTGATTCTTTGTATTCTGCTGTGTTGGTGTTTGAGGTTCTTGATTTTGAACCTGAGGCAGGAATTTACGTGTAGAACCTGCTTGATCTGTTCTGTTATGCGTATACATCAGTCATTAATTTTTTTGCAGTGAAGGGGATAAACTTTAGAGTGTGAATTTATTGTTGAAGTACTAGCCTTTTGTATCTAATTGACCTTGAGTTTTATTTCGTGGGTTTTGGTTTAGTTCTGTTACATTGTGGAAGATGAATGGGTGGATATCATGTGTTTTGATGCAATTTCAATCAATTAGTTGAGAGTTCTAACATTTTTCGATTGCTGCAGGTAATGTTTAATTCCACTGAAGTTCGAGAGTAAGAATAATTTATTCTTGTCTAACAAATGGCTTCTGCGGGGGTGGCACCTACCTCGGGTTTGAGAGAAGCTGGTGTCCATGATGCTGGCGTGGATAAGTTACCTGAGGAAATGAATGACATGAAAATTAGGGATGAAAAAGTATGGTGACTAGTACATCTTTCCTACTTATCATTGGTTTTGCCACTTTTTTTTTTGTGTTGTCCTTGGTGGATTTTGGATATGGTCTCTCAACTCAGGCATGTATTTTTAGGACATGGAGGCAACAGTAGTGGATGGTAATGGTACAGAGACAGGTCATATTATAGTAACAACAATTGGTGGTCGAAATGGCCAGCCAAAGCAGGTATAATAGTCTGCCTTCTCCATTAATATCTTCTAGCAAGTCAATAGCCCCTTGCACTTTGAGGGTAATTTTCAGGATGTAGCGTGATGGAGTTTAAAATGACTGGCCCAATTTGCTTCCTGATTGGGAGAGGTTCATATCACATATTCCATCCTATACATTATTATCCGTTTCTAATTAAGGATGATGAATCAGCAATTTAGTTTGTTTATTAGGGGATGTCCCATTCTCTTGTGTTGTATTATATTTCTTTTTATCATAGTCAATGTGTCTTTCTTCTATTTAAACTATGCAGACAATAAGTTACATGGCTGAGCGTGTTGTTGGGAATGGTTCATTTGGAGTTGTTTTCCAGGTATGCTGTCTTAGACTATAGTGTTTTGCTGAATATTTCCCGATAGTGTATTGCTACATTCTTTCTAGATTGTCACCAAGTACTCATGTTTCCATTTTGCCTTTCTGCATTCTTGGTTTTAGGCAAAATGCTTAGAGACCAGTGAAACTGTTGCTATAAAGAAAGTTCTTCAAGATAAGAGGTACAAGAACCGTGAGCTGCAAACCATGCGTCTCCTTGACCACCCGAATGTTGTCTCCTTGAAGCATTGCTTCTTTTCAACAACTGAGAAAGATGAGCTTTATCTTAATCTGGTTCTTGAGTACGTCCCTGAAACTGTTCATCGTGTGATTAAACATTACCGCAAGTTGAATCAGAAGATGCCACTAATATATGTCAAGCTCTATACATATCAGGTATGGAGCTATTCAATTGAATTGGGTTTTTACGGTGGTCTATGCTTAAGATGTCTAAAATTTAGATGTCCTTGTTCTTGTGGACCCATTTTCTTCTTTTTACTTTTTTTATCCATTACTTTGTTATTTCTTTCTCCCAAGGCACCTAAATTTTTTGCCTCAATACTTGAAACACTATCATCTTGGAGGTATTGTTTATTAGGAACATTGGCAAGATGTTAACATGCTGATTCTTGGCAGATATTTAGGGCATTGTCATACATCCATCGTGCTATTGGGGTGTGTCATCGTGACATTAAACCTCAAAACCTTTTGGTAAGATTTTGTGCTCATTTTATGGCTTATACATGTATATGTTTAGTTGTATTCCTCTAGTCCACCATCACCAATTTATCATTTTTTTCGTTTTGGGGAATGAAAACCTAGAATGTATATGTGATACTTTCATTGTTGTGGAACCTTAAGTAGCTCTATACATCTTCAACAAAAGTTGATTAAAAAAATATAAATATTTGGTTGTAACCTGTCTTATGCAAGTAAAGTGGTCGTCCTCCTTGATTGGAGGACACAATCTTTTGTTTTGTTTATACACTCATTTATTTGATGTCACCAAACATTTTTTTAAAGTTAGTTTCAAATTTTTTTCTTGATGCAGGTGAATCCTCATACACATCAGGTTAAATTATGTGATTTTGGCAGTGCTAAAGTCTTGGTATGCTTTGCTACTTGTTATTTTTCACTGTTTGGTCTTCACATTTGCTTTTATTTTTTTACTGGGATACTGTTTCTTCTGACAGGTTAAAGGGGAGCCAAATATATCTTATATCTGTTCTAGGTATTACAGAGCACCTGAACTTATATTTGGAGCAACTGAATACACCACAGCTATTGACATCTGGTCTGCTGGCTGTGTCCTTGCTGAGCTATTGCTTGGACAGGTAGGAAGCTTTTGTGGACAAGGTTTTTTTTTTTTTTATTTCACATTATGATCTCCACAACAAGCTTTAATAAATGTATCGATTATGTCAGCCTCTATTTCCTGGTGAGAGTGGAGTCGACCAGCTTGTTGAGATTATCAAGGTAAGTTTAGTATCTTGTATGTTCTAATTGCTCTGTCTACACATAAAGTGTGAGTTTTTTTTTTCACATCAAAGAAAGTTGTCTACTCTTTGGTAAAATATACGTTTCTGACATTATCCTTGATTTACTTTAATTCATAAAATGCTCTATTTTCCAGGTTTTGGGCACTCCAACAAGGGAGGAAATTAAGTGCATGAACCCAAATTATACGGAGTACAAATTCCCGCAGATTAAGGCTCATCCTTGGCACAAGGTATTAGAAATTCTAGATTTGTATTTCGTGGTTCATGCTATTACCTTCTTATCATCCATTAACTTCTGTTTGTTTCATGCTTAGATATTCCACAAGCGCATGCCTCCAGAAGCAGTTGATCTGGTTTCAAGATTACTGCAATACTCCCCTAACTTACGGTGCACAGCTGTGAGTGTTTTTCTGGAATAATACTCTGCTCCATTTGACCATATAATTTTGTGAATGTATCATAACCTTCTTTAAATTTCTATGTTTCTTTCCTTAGCATTGCTTTTTAATATTTTACTTTGAAAGCCTGATGTAAAACTGTCACTGGAACTTGGACTAGTGTCCGTCTGCGCAATTGTAACTTTTTTACTGCTTGATTTTGATCACTGAAGCTTGTTAGATATTTTTACCTGGTGTTGATTATATAGAACGGAGCTTGTTAGGTGCTCATTGTAATCACTTCCTCTGGGCTTGTTTAATTTTTTGTTTGATTCGAAGCTATCTTACTGCTATGTGCTTGCTCTGGTTTCAGCTGGATGCCTTGATGCATCCCTTTTTTGACGAGCTCCGTGACCAAAACACCCGCTTGCCAAACGGGCGTTTCCTTCCACCATTATTTAACTTCAAATCTCATGGTATGAAATTATTATAGAGAAATTGTTTTGTCACAAATCTGAGTTCATAATTCATTAATGTCGTGTACTTACTTTATCTCATGGTATGAAATTTTTATAGAGAAATTGTTTTTTCACAAGTCTGAGTTCATAATTCATTAATCTCGTGTACTTACTTTTGTTGTTTCTGCTGCTGCTGATATTCAACTAGAATTGAAGGGGGTGTCAGTTGAGACGCTGGTCAAATTGGTACCCGAGCATGCAAGAAAACAATGTGCCTTTCTTGGTTTGTGATTTTAATGTCACAAACTCAGCAAGTGTTGTCCCAATCTGGAAAGCTATGATTGTTCTCTCGTATCTATGCTGCTTGGTTCCCTGTGCATCGTTGTTGTATCCCATTTATCTTATGTAAACGCAGATTTAGAGACAATGGTACTTGATGTTTGCCCTAGCCTCCATTGGCGGTCTGATTACTCTGTGTACCTTGTAATGTTACTAACAGCTAAAGATCAAATGTGATTTATAGTCTTTTTTGTTATTTTTTCGTGTTTTTCATTTGAAAGTTGGAAAGTTCAATAGAAATATATTAAAATAATATTTGTTATTTTATTTTTTAAAATTTATTTTTCATGTCAAATAAAAAAAAGTTGTTTCGAAGTTTTATTTTTTTAAATGAAAATAGGCTCTTAGTGTTGATGAAGAGGCTTGACAGTTCTCATCTGTTTCGACAGACAAGTAGCTAGCCCATGTTTGTGGTAATCTGCTCGTGGACTGAGTTCCTTGAACTTGGATGCAAACTGTGGACAAGGACTCCGGTCCTGACTCCTGTGTAACAAAGATTGTTAAGAAAAACTTCGAATGGATTGCCGTAAACCTTGTTATCCTGAAAATGTACATTGCCACCCCTAACATATGCATATACGTGCAGATATATATATATATACACACACACCGGATTTTTACTTATTGGGGGTGAATTTCAATCTTAATCTAACCTTAAATTGATTTATACACATCATAATTGAGATGCTGATTGGCTAGAAAGTGCCTGACAGCCATTTTTTGACCTCTGAATAGGGGAAAATGCATTAAACAAAAAGTAAATTTTCTGTAAGCAAATGAATATGTGAGAGTGAATATTTTTCTATAGACACGCACATGAGAAATATTCATAGAAGAACCTTGCATATAATTACATATTTTCCACAACTTGATTGATTTGATGACCCTTTTGGCCTCTTTAGCTCCCCCTCTCTCTTCAGCTTCCCATCTTAATCATTCCTCATTGTAGCTGTCATACATTAATCACTCTGTCTATACCTCCGAATCCCCCATGTAGAAGCAATCCATTTGTCGTTGTCGTCCATTTCTTTCTAATAAAGTTCACCCCTTTGACCCCGAGTTTTCTCTTGTGAATCATAAGATAAACATTCCATAGGTGCCTGCAAGAGGTAAATCTTTATTTTCCATCTTTTTTCTATCTGGATTTTGTTTGTTTGTTATTTCATAATTCAATGAATTCAAGCACCATATTTAGCTCCGAATTCTGACCTTTTTTTTGTGGGGGGCTGTGTAGCTGGTTCTGAAGATCAAAACTTTTGATTGCAGAAGTTGAGATTTGTTACCTTTTTATTGGATGCGTGATTGCTTATTACTGAATTGAGGTCCATTTGAGAATTTTCAGATAGATGGGGGTGATAGAGCAATCTTTCTTTGATTACTAGTAGGGCCAATGGATGTTTCTGAATGTGAAGTTATTGACGATTTTTTTTTTATTTTTTTGATTTCTGAGCGCAGGAATGTTCTGCTCCTGCTACAGGGAAGACTGAGATATGTAAGCTCTAATCTAATTCTTTGTTTGGGTTCTGACAAAATGAATGAAAGTAGAAAAGAACTGTAAAATTTTTAAATTTAGAATGTTTCCTTATCTGGGAATGGATAGGCTTAAACAGTGAACTTAAATCCCAAAATCAGATCTTTCTCAAATTGAAAAGATGGAGATGTGCATAGAAGATTCATCAACTGTAGTTTATGAATTAAGATCTGATAGCTCATTAATCTTAGAGTATCAAGATTCAGAACAGAATTTAATTTCTTGCAACGTTGGAAGTTCTGATTGTTCTAGTTTCTCTGAAATATTTTGCTGGTTTCTGATTTTGCATATTGTTGATCATGGCTAATCAAAGTGTATCCAGGTCAACCTTTTTCCATATGGAGAGAAGGAAATGAACTGATGATTATTTTTTATTTTTCAGTGTTTTTGCTGATCATCTAGCGGAACTTGCTCAGTTGTTGAGAAATCAAGATCTGTTTTTGAACTACATGCAATGGCTGAAAAGAGGAATGCTAATGCAAAACCCTCAAGCGGGAAGCCTACAGGAGCTGCCAATCCTTATGCAATAGATTTGGATAACTTCACCAAGCGCTTGAACATGTTGTATTCACATTGGAAGGAACACCATAATGACCTATGGGGTGCTTCTGATGCACTTGCTATAGCAACGCCTCCGGCTTCTGAGGACCTCCGGTATCTGAAGTCATCAGCACTGAACATTTGGTTGGTTGGATATGAGTTCCCAGAGACGATTATGGTCTTCCTGAAGAAGCAGATCCTTTTCTTATGTAGCCAGAAAAAGGCTTCTTTGCTTGATGTTGTGAAGAAGCCTGCCAAAGAGGCTGTGGGTGTTGAGGTTGTGATACTCGTGAAGACCAAAAATGATGATGGAAGTGGTTTGATGGATATCATTTTTCATGCTGTCCTAGCTCAGTCAAATTCTAATGGGCATAATACTCCTGTCATTGGACGTATAGCAAGAGAAAGTCCTGAAGGGAAGCTTTTGGAGACATGGGATGAAAAGGTAAAGAACATTAATTGTGAACTAAGAGACGTAACAAGTGGGTTCTCAGACTTATTTGCTGTCAAGGACAGCACTGAGCTCACAAATGTAAGGAAAGCAGCGTTTTTGAGTTCTTCAGTAATGAAGCAGTTTGTGGTGCCAAAGCTTGAAAAGGTCATTGATGAAGAGAAGAAGATCTCCCATTCTTCATTGATGGGTGACACAGAGAAGGCAATATTGGAACCGGCAAGAATTAAGGTAAAGCTGAAGGCAGAGAATGTCGATATTTGCTATCCTCCAGTTTTTCAGAGTGGAGGAGAGTTTGATCTGAAACCGAGTGCTGCAAGCAATGATGAGAACCTCTACTATGACTCAACTAGTGTGATCATATGTGCAATCGGGTCTCGATACAACAGCTACTGCTCAAATGTTGCAAGAACTTATCTGATTGATGCCAATCCGATGCAGAGCAAGGCATATGAGGTCCTCCTTCAGGCCCATGAAGCTGCTATCAGTGCATTGAAGCCTGGGAACATGGTCAGTGCTGTGTATCAAGCAGCACTCTCTGTGGTTGAGAAGGATGCGCCCGAATTAACCACAAACTTAACAAAAACTGCTGGAACTGGAATTGGCCTTGAGTTTCGTGAGTCAGGGCTTAGTCTTAATTCCAAGAATGATCAAGTTCTGAGACAAGGAATGGTTTTCAATGTGTCTCTTGGCTTTCAGCATTTGCAGGCAGAGACCAAAAACCCAAGGACCCAGAAATATTCTGTCTTACTTGCCGATACAGTGATTGTTGGTGAGAAGTTGGCAGATGTGGTGACTTCAAAGTGTACTAAAGCTGTTAAAGATGTGGCATACTCATTCAATGAGGATGATCAGGAAGAAGATAGGCCAAAAGTCAAGCCTGAACGTAGAGGGAGTGAGACCGCCTTGTCTAAGGCAACACTCAGGTCAGACAACCATGAAATGTCAAAGAAGGAGCTACGAAGGCAGCACCAGGCAGAGCTTGCCCGCCAAAAGAATGAAGAGACTGCAAGGAGGCTTGCTGGTGGGGGTTCTGCTGCAACAGATAATCGAGGTGGTGCAAAGACAATTGGTGATTTAATTGCATATAAGAATGTCAATGATCTCCCCCCTCCTCGAGACTTTATGATTCAGATTGACCAGAGGAATGAAGCCATAATATTACCAATCCATGGAAGCATGGTTCCTTTCCATGTTGCCACTGTGAAGAGTGTGTCTAGTCAGCAGGATGGTAACCGAACTTGCTACATACGGATAATATTTAATGTGCCTGGCACCCCTTTTAATCCTCATGATGCAAACTCCCTTAAGTTTCAAGGGTCAATATACTTGAAGGAGGTTTCATTTCGTTCAAAGGACTCTAGACATATAAGTGAAGTGGTACAGCAGATTAAAACCCTACGTCGACAGGTAACTTCCAGAGAATCTGAGAGGGCTGAGAGAGCGACCTTAGTTAGTCAGGAAAAGCTTCAACTCTCATCTTCCAAATTCAAGCCACTGAAATTGTTTGATCTATGGGTCCGTCCTCCTTTTGGTGGTCGTGGAAGAAAATTGACTGGTTCACTTGAAGCCCACACAAATGGCTTGCGCTATTCAACTTCAAGGCCTGATGAACGTGTTGATGTAATGTTTGGTAACATTAAGCATGCGTTCTTTCAGCCAGCAGAGAAGGAAATGATTACTCTCCTGCACTTTCATTTGCATAATCACATAATGGTGGGGAACAAAAAGACCAAGGATGTGCAATTTTATATCGAGGTAATTGATGTGGTCCAGACAATTGGAGGGAGTAAAAGATCAGCCTATGACCCTGATGAGATTGAGGAAGAACAACGCGAGAGGGATCGAAAGAATAAAATAAACATGGACTTCCAGAACTTTGTGAACCGGGTGAATGATGTATGGAGCCAACCTCAATTCAAAGCACTTGACCTTGAGTTTGATCAGCCTTTAAGAGAGCTTGGGTTCCATGGGGTTCCCCACAAAGTTTCAGCTTTCATAGTTCCAACATCGAGTTGCTTGGTTGAGCTGATAGAGACACCTTGTGTGGTGATAACTCTGAGTGAGATTGAGATAGTTAATCTGGAGAGAGTTGGCCTTGGTCAGAAGAATTTTGATATGACTGTTGTCTTCAAGGACTTCAAACGGGATGTCCTTCGAATAGACTCTATCCCCTCTACATCACTGGATGGCATAAAGGAGTGGCTTAACACCACCGACCTCAAGTATTACGAGAGTAGATTAAATCTCAATTGGCGACCTATCCTGAAAACTATCACTGATGATCCGGAAAAATTCATAGAGGATGGTGGGTGGGAATTTTTAAACATGGAAGTTAGTGATTCAGATTCTGAAAACTCAGCAGACTCAGACCAAGGGTACATGCCTTCAGATGTGCAATCTGACTCAGGTTCCGATGATGAAGCTGATTTAAGTGAGTCTTTGGTGGAATCCGAGGATGACGAGGAAGAGGACTCTGAGGAAGACTCAGAGGAGGAGGAAGGAAAGACATGGGAAGAGTTGGAGAGGGAAGCAAGTTATGCTGACAGGGAAAAGGGGAATGATTCAGATAGTGAGGAGGAGAGAAAAAGAAGGAAGATCAAGGCATTTGGCAAGGCTCGAGAGCCAGCTCGAGCTCCCCCTCGACCGTCAGCTAGGCCACCAGCTCAAGCTCCTGCTCGACCGTCAGCTAGGCTGCCAGCTCGGCCAGTAACCCGACAACCTGATAGAAGAAATGTGAGCAGCAATCTTCACAAGAGACCCAAGCTAAGGTGACCAAAGGTGTCTATGCCTCTATGCCTTGTTAAACCAGCAGCTGCAGCTCTGGAGGTGGTGATTACGTAATCTAGCCAGAATAATGTCTCTTGCAAGGAAGCATGTGTTTTGGAGTTCTCTCCTTCCTGTTTCTTTTGTATTGTTATTTTATATGCTCGTTGGACAAACTGGTTGGATTATAGACTCTTTACTTGTAAACTAGTTTTGAAACTCACAGCCATAACAATTCGTTTACTTGTAAAATAGTGGAATCCAAATTCAGAGCTTTACGTATATTTTTTCTGCTTCTTTCCATTTTTACCTTGAATCGCCTGCTTGTGAATGTACTCCTTGGATCATTTCCTTTCCAGCGATTAGAATATGATGAGTTGCGTTTGGATCTTCAGATTTAAATTCCACATTTTGGTTTCCTCAAATGTTACTGATGGCATCGGAGGCAAGATCAACCACATGTGGCCAAAATGGTGGCTACTGACTCCTGTACCGTTGATGGTGCTGAGCGTGTTGTGTTTAAAGCCCCACTCCTTTTTTAACAGAGATAGAGGTTTCCTCGTCACGCAAACGGACACACCAAATACGAAGACAGTGAACAAGAGAAAGCATTGTTCTCGAAATGGGTTCTCGCACAAGAACTCAAATTCATACTTTATTACTATATAATTATCTCTTGTATATTCTCTCACCTTTCAAAATCAAAATCATATATTAAAAAGAAACACAACATAAAATCTGAAATTAAACTGAAAATTAAAAAAAAATTGCTCAATTAACATCTTTCAAACTTTGAGGTCTTCACCTTTTTATAAAAATAGACTTGTAAAAATTATTTGGAAAAAATTAAACCTGATTCAATCATAAAATAAAAAGTAATGGTATTTTCTTGTCAAGATGTTCCTCTGATGTGAAGAGGTCTCATTGAGTCATAAATGAATTTGCTAAGCTTTCTATATAATTCGTTCATGAAGGATCCACACCTGATTATTCAGAACTATGGTATTGTTTGAACTCGCCCACATCATTATGTTTCGCAGCAGGTCTTTGGTTCCCATATTCTGCTTTCTCTGGTTCTTAGCATGTCATGGAGCTGTTCTGTTTCGAAAGAGCTGATCTTATTTTACTTACAGATTTGCTGCGTCTTTCAATCCGTGCATCCATCATGATAGTTGTCTGTTTTGCTATGCTAAACATGAAATCAGCAACGTGCTCCTGTTTTCAGGGATGGGTATGGCTGCATTTGTTCAAGGCTTTTTTCCCTAGTTATCTCTTTGATTTTATGATGGATGAAGCGTTGCTTTCTTTTATTGTATACTATTTCCATTATTATGTGTCACTCAGCTTGGATAATTAAATGATTTTTACATAAAATTTGTATCTTACCAGTACCCTATTAGTTCTTTACTCTCTCTCCTGTTTAAACCATTCTGATGAGGTCCATGCATGCATCAAGGATAAGAGGTGGTTTGGGTTTTGGGACATCGTAACATCTTAACCAGGCACTCCTTGCCAAACAAGGATGGAGATTAATGCAAACATAAAGACTCTCTAGGCACACATCTTCTGAACCAGATACCATCCAAGGAGCTCGTTCTGCCACGCAAGTCTAGGAAATTGTTCATGCAATCCATTGCGCAGCATTTTTTAAGCTAAAAACAACTACTGGATTATGGCCTGCTGTGGAGGATTGCATTACAGTGCACGCTGGAACATCATGCAAATGAAGATGATAGCAGAAAGATACTGATATCAGATGCAAAGATTAACTTTGTTAGGAATTGATCTTATTCCCAACAGAAACTACTTAATGACCAAAGGGCAATAGATAGGTAACAAAATCGTAAAAACTACTGCTACCAATGGTTCTAACCCCAAGTAAAAGGCCTGCATTCTAAGGCAGCAGCTGTTGCTACCTGCTAAACAGATAAACATGAATAACAAAAGAACAGAGATTTCCTATCAAATCTACCGAAACTTGGGTCTCTTGGGCATGCTACCAGGGATGGTCCTGGGAGGGGGTCTGGGGGTGGGTCTCGAAGTGGGTCTTGGGGCTGGTCTCGGAGCGGGTCGAGACTTCCCAAAAGTCTTCACTTTCCTTCTATTCCTCTCCTCCTCGCTGTCTGAATCATCACCCTTTTCCCTGTCTGCATTGCTTGCTTCCCTCTCCAGCTCCTCCCATGTCTTACCCTTTTCTTCCTCAGAGTCTTCCTCATCCTCCTCCTCCTCATCATCCTCAGACTCCACAAGTGATTCACTGTCAGAGACATCATCCTCAGACTCGGACTCAGGTTCTGCATCTGATGGTATGTAACCCTGGTCTGAATCCTCTGAGTTGTCAGAATCTGAATCGCTAGCTTCCAAATTCAGAAATTCCCACCCGCCATCATCAATGAAGCTCTGTGGGTCATCAGTGATTGTCTTTAGTATCTGTCGCCAGTTCAGATTCAATCTGCTCTCATAATACTTGATATCTGTTGTGTCAAGCCATTCTTTGATGCCATCAAGTGAAGTTGATGGGATGGAGTCAATCCTGAGAACATCACGCTTGAAGTCCTTGAAGACAATGGTCATATCAAAGTTTTTCTGCCCAAGGCCAACTCTCTCCAAATTGACAATCTCAATCTCACCCAGGGTGACAACAAGGAAAGGAGTCTCAACTAGCTCAACCAGGCAGCTTGAAGTTGGGACGATGAATGATGTGACTTTGTGGGGCACTCCATGGAAGCCAAGCTCTCTCAAAGGCTGATCAAACTCAAGGTCCAGTCCACTAAATTGGGGTTGGCTCCAAAGGTCATTCACCCGATTCACAAAGCTTTGAAAATCCATATTGATCTTATTCTTCCTATCCCTTTCCCGCTGCTCTTCTTCAATCTCATCTGGGTCATAGGCAGACCTCTTTCCACCTCCCAAAGTCTGGACCACATCCATCACCTCAACATAAAACTGCACATCCTTTGTCTTCTTGTTTCCCACCATAATGTGGTTGTGAAGATGGAAGTGCAGGAGAGTGATCATTTCCTTCTCTGCAGGCTGGAAAAATGCATGTTTGATGTTTGAAAACATAATATCCACACGCTCCTCAGATCTGCTTGTAGAAAATCGGAATCCATTAACATGAGCTTCAAGAGCACCAGGCAACTTTCTTCCACGGCCAGTAAAAACAGGACGGATCCATAGGTCAGTCAACCTTATTGGCTTGAATCTATTCCCTGCAAGTTGTAGTTTCTCCTGGGTAACCAAGGTCGCCCTCTCAGCCCTCTCTGACTCCCTGGCCACAACATGCCGTCTAAGTGTCTTGATCAGCTGTACCACTTCACTTATGTGCCTAGGATCCTTTGAACGAAAGGACACCTCCTTCAAATAAATAGCCCCTTGGTGCTTCAATGAATTTGAGTCATGCGGATTAAAAGCTGCTCCAGGAACATTAAAAATGATTCGAATGTAACAGGTCCTGTTGGTATCCTGCTGGCTGGAAACTGTCCTGATTGTGGAAACATGGAAAGGCACCATATTCCCATAAATAGGCAAAAGCACAGCCTCATTCTTCTGGTCTATCTGAATCATTAGGTCTCTAGCAGGAGGAATGTCATTCACATTCTTGTAGGCAACCAAATCAGTTGAAGTCTTTGAAGCAGCACGATTGTCTCCTTTAGCACTTCCTCCACCAGCAAGTCGCCGAGCAGTTTCTTCATTCTTTTGGCGGGCAAGTTCTGCTTGATGCTGCCTCCGAAGCTCCTCCTTTGAGATCTCCCCGTTATCAGACCTCAATGTTGTCTTAGACATCAAGTTCTCCCCGCCATTCACCTCAGCTCCAGCTTTAGGTTTTTGTTCTTCCTCCTCGCCTTCATTAAAAGAGTAAGCCACATCCTTAACAGCTTTGGAGCTCTTCGAAGTCACCACATCTGGATTTTGATCACCTGCATTTTCCAGGTCATGGAGAAGAATGAGAATTAAAAAAAATCAGAATTCAATGTAATAATAGCAGTTTAGAATATAACATTAGGGGAAAAGAGCATTTTAAGGAATAAAAGATAACAAAATTACTTGATTGTCATAAAAATTGATATGCAATAGGGAAAAACAATAGGGTGTAAATGAAGAAAAAGCAGCAGAGCATCATGAGATTACCTACAATAACTGTATCTGCAAGCAACAATGAAAAATTCCGAATCTTGGGATTATCAATCTGATTTTGCAAATTCTGAAAACCAAGAGACACATTGAAAACCATTTTTGCTTTCACAACTCGATCATTCTTGGCATTAAGATTCAGCCCCGACTCACGAAACTCAAGACCTATGCCTGTCCCAGCAGATTTGCTCAGATTTGGAACCAATTCAGGAGCTTCCTCCTCGACCACTGACAGGGCAGCTTGATAAGCAGCGCTTACTTTGTTCCCAGGCTTCAAAGCACCAATAGCAGCTTCATGTGCCTTGAGAAGAACTGCATAAGCCTTGCTCTGCAAGGGAGTGGCATCTATCATTAGAGTCCGGGCAACATTTGAGCAGTAACTGTTGTATCGAGACCCAACAGCAATAATGATTACACTAGCAGAATCATAGTACAGGGGCTCATCATTGCTTGCAGCACTAGGCCTGAGATCAAACTCTCCTCCACTCTGAAATATTGGAGGGTAGCATATATCAACATTATCTGCCTTCAACTTTGCCTTAGCTCTTGTGGGATCCAAGATGGCCTTCTCTGCCTCGTCCATCAAAGCAGAATGGGTTATTGTTTTCTCCTCGTCAATAGCATTCTCAAGCTTTGGCACCACAACATTGTTCATTACACTAAAAGTCAAAAAAGCAGCCTTCTTCACATTAATGAGCTCATCAGCATCCTTAACAGCAAACAAATCAGACAACCCGCTAGTTACATCAGCAAGCTCAAAGCCCTCGCCCTTCAATTTCTCAGCCCAAGTTTCTAAAATAATTCCTTCAGGAGCCTCTCTCGCTATGTGTCCAACAACAGGTGTGTCTTTCCCATCAGCACTTGACTGAGCATAAATAGCATGGAATATAGCGTCCATCAGACCAGTCCCATTATCAGTCTTTGCCTTCACATGCATCACAACATCAACACCCACTACTTCCCTAGCAGGTTTTTTCACAACTTCAAGCAAAGAAGCCTTCTTCTGGCTACACAAGAAGTGAATCTGCTTCTTCATAAAAACCATTACCGTCTCTGGAAACTCATACCCAAGCAACCAAATATTCAAAGCTGACGATTTCAGATACCGTAAGTCCTCGGAAGGTGGAGGTGTTGCTATAGCAACAACATCAGAAGACCCCCATAAATCAGCCTTGTTCTCATTCCAATTTGAATAAAGCGCCTTGAGCCGTGTTTTAAACTTCTCCACATCAATAGCATATGCATTTCTTGCAGCATTTGAAGGCTGCCCGGTTCCATTCCTCTGATCAGCCATCTTTAACTGTAGTAACTCTACAACCAAACATCACAAGTAATCAACACAAAGGGCAACAAACAAAGTCTTGATCAAACTTTAAGCTTACAAAGACATTCAACCAACTTCAAATTAGATTACAAATTTATTTTTTTGAGAATAAAAAAATTAAGATATTCAAGATGGATATTATAGTAACTAGGAGAATAATTACTATAGAAAAATCTCTAGGCATATACAGTTAGCTCAAAACCTTTTAGTTTGACAAGCTGAAAATAGAAGAAAAGGTAATGCATTTCAGTTCATGCCCAATCCACCCCCTAAACCAATGGTCACAATTAGCGTTTTGATTCTTTCTTATGACGTAAAACTAGCAAGTTCAAAAGATAAAGCAACTGCAAAACTTAGTCACCAAACACAGATGAAACAATGCCAACCCTTGGCAAGAGACAAAGCAGTGTCACGAGACCTTCAAAATTCAGCCTCTTTCATACTATAACCTTGATAAGACAATAACCAATTCTGTAATTTTTTTTAAAAAAAAAACCCTTCAAATTACAACCCGAAAGGCCAAATTTTCAGCCTTGATAGACCACCCAAAAGCGCCCCGAATCAACTTCAATTCCACATCAAAACCCATTAAATTGGAAGCCTAAAACCCAATTTCTCAGCCCTAATCGACAACAACAAACCATCAACAAATACAAAAAAAAAAGAGTGTCAACTTCAATTCCTCTTCAAAACCCTAAATCCCTTCGCTACCAACCACTTTTCACTCAATAACGACGAAACAACACCAACCCACGTCAATTTCACTCAATTAAAACCCGAAATCACAACTTCCCCAACTTCAAAACACTATCACGTACAGTAACAAACGAACGGAAACCCTATAAAAACTCACCTTCTTTAAATCCCTCGCAGCAGCAGCGCTGAACCAGAGCAATCTTCAATCAATAAAGCGAAAAAATTCGCGGCCAATTCGGCTTATAACTCATGTAGCAAAGGCCCTACAAGAGAGGAAGAGAGTGAGAGATAAACTAGGGTTTTGAAACGAAAGACAGAAACATAAAATGTAATATGATTAGACATGAGAAAAATCGATTAAAAAACAAATATAAAAGCCCTAAAAATTAGCTCAATACAGAGATTTTGAAGAGAAAAGGAGGAGGGGGAGGGGGAGGGGGAGG
>NW_011499862.1:1874641-1914637 GCF_000495115.2 Populus euphratica
GGGAGGGGGAGGGGGGGGAGCTTACAAAAATTGATTGAAGAAAATGAAGATTTTTTTAGAAAAAATTTGAGAGCGCGAAGAGAAGTCGAGCTTTCTAGAGGAAAATATATGGGGGGTTTTGCCTTTCATATTAAGTCTTGGGGGTTAAAAATATTACAAGGATGCCATTCCTTTGGTATGGTGAATTACTTTCGTGTCCTTGGGGGTGAAGGTGGACGTGTCGGGTGACTCCATCACAACTGTAAAACCACCCTCGACGACACCAGAAAATAATTTTACAGTTGTGGATAAAACCATGCATGGATCTCTACCTATAAATCATGAAATGTCCTTTTTGTGTAAATAATTTTATTTTCAGGGGGGATTTCTCTTCTGCGTCCTTTAATTGAATTGAAGGGAGGGCAGCGACGGTGTCGTTTTTCGTGAAGGAAAATCGCGGGAAACAGAGGAGAGGTGTGTTCTTTGTGGCGGGAAGGGGTTGATTATTTGATCTAATCTTAATTAAATCACGTTTAGAGCTGTGGATCGTGCTTGCATGTTGAGGATTAAATTGATCTAATTGCGTGTTTAGGATTAAGATTAATTAATCGTGTTTTCTTTTATTTATTTACATGTAAAATATTGACCAATCCTTGGTCTGGGAGGGAGGCTTACTGCTTTCCTTGAGCCCTCCCTCGTAGGCTACTTGTGATAAGATTAGATAGATGAGTCATACATATATAGATTTATAAACTCGCATGCTATGCTAGTTTTAATCATCGTATTTATAATTTAAACTAAACAATTAATATCTAATCTTTTGCAGGATTAGACCTTGAGGATGTTTATAATATTGATCCGGTTGCATGGTTAATTTATTTCTGATCATGTCTGCTGGATTTAGACCATCACCGTAGTATAATAGGAAGGACACGTGCTTGTGAAGGAACTAAGAAGGCATGAAGCGACTTATGTCTTGCCCATGCATGAAGCGACTTATGTCTTGCCCATGCATGAAGCGACTTCTTTTACTATACCATGCAAGGAATAGCAATGTTCCAAGGAAGCCATGCATGTGACCCACAAGACTTTTAATCCTTTGATGGGTAATAAAGAGTGTGGTGTGTTTAAGATAATGGCTGTGCTTATTTTTTAAAAGTATTTTTTATTTAGAAAAATATGTTAATAATATTTTTTATATTTTTAAAATTATTTTTAAAATGAGTATATCAAAATAATTTAAAAATATTAAAAATATATTAATTTAAAATAAAAAATATTTAAACTTTTTAAAAAATATTTCTCAAACACAATCTCAGATATCCTCAAAGAGCAGTGAGGAAGAAACGGAATTGCGTTTTCAAGTGCCAATGAGCAGTGGTTTCCAACGGATTTGAAGATAAAATGTTTTTTTTTTTTTAAAAAAAAAAAGAAAGCCCCCGGCAAGCAAGACTAGAATAAAGCCTTCGATCATTTTATTTTTTTTAAAAAAAAAACATTCATGCAGTTTATTCTGAGAAGCATAGATACCCTTGAAAAGTATATTGGCCAAGCTTTTAGGTATAGTTTGGTTGCTATAGTGGATCAAATGACGAAAACTGTAAGAGTACAAATGTTTTTGGTTGAAAGAAAAATAAAAATAAAAATAAAAACAAGGATATAAAATAAATCAACCAGGACATAATTTTGAAGTTAATTTTGTATTTTTAAAACAAGAAATACAGATAATATATGTGTTTAAAGATAATGTTTATCATGTTTTATCCCTAACATATTAATATAAAAAACTCTTAATTTTTAAATTATTCAACAAAAATATATAATAATAAAAATAATTATCATTATAATTTTATAATATGGTCTGAGATAAGACTTGGGTAATCAACCAAAATAGTTAATTCAAGTTAATCTAAAAAAATAATTTAAAATTAATTAAAATAACATTGTCTTAAACAATTTATTTCTTATAAATTTTTACCCTTGGTTTCTGAGTAGGCTAGAGTAGACCAAGTTAATTTCTTTTTTATTTTTTAAATTTAAATTGATTTAGATTCCAAGTTTCAGGTTATTTAAAAACTGTTTGTTTACGGGATTACAACTATTTTTAATAAAAACTGTTAAACAATACATTTAGTAACGATAAAACATCAATTATTATATTGCAGGTTTGTTAAAAATACTTGTTCATCAGAAATAGCTCTTAATTGCTTATTACGTGGACATGTCTAATGCCCAATGAATTAATTCATCTGGGCATTGTTTATCCAAATAGTATTTATAATAAAAAAAATTGTGTTTTATTTTTTATTTATGTTTTATTTAAAAAAATAAAAAGAGATTACCTAATGATATAACAAAAAATTCAGTTTTTGTTATTGTACTTTTAAAAAACCATGGAAAATATAGTCCTTATTTGATAGATTTTTGTACGTAATGAAATTACACATAGTTTAATTAAGTAATAAAAAATATTTGATATCAATATTATTTATTTCATAATGTAATAACAGTAGTTAAATTTATAATATTTAAATTAAAACCATCAATATTAATATTAATATTTTTAATTATTTTATAACATTAATTTGAAAAGTATTTTTTTAACTAAATATATTAAATTATTTTTTATTCAATTTCAATTTCAATTATAATTTTTATCAAATATATATTTTTTCAAACTAACCCCAACTAAAAATACTTATTAGATTGATATAGGTTTTATAACTAGGATTATTATGCTATTATTAATTTCAACCCTGAATATAAACAATTAAAGTAAAAAAAATACTAGATAACTATTTCTTAACCATATAAATTTGATAATAATATATATTACACATAAAATATATCTTTTTATATTTTATTATGTCATTCCACGCAATTCTATTTTCATTGTCTTGTCTTGACTCCTATGCTTTCATTGTTTTTCTTATTCCAAAACAGTAATTAAACCCTAACTTAATTGTTATTAATTACATCAACGATAAAAAAAATCATTATTTTAGTAAATTTTTGAGTTTCAACTCCAAGAAAATAATTATGTTCTCTCTAAATCTATAAGAGAAATATAAAGATGTATCTCTAAAATTATTTGAAAAAAACTCAATCTTTATTGATCAGAGAATACCTTAATGAGTTTCTAAGGAAAACATAAGCAATGGGTCAACCACTTTGATGATTTCCCATTTCATGAACTCACCCAAAGTAACCATAATTAGTTTACTGTAAAAAAAGAGGGACCATATGAAAAACAACCACCATTCTCATTTATGAACAGTTGAACACAAGTGCATGCTTGTGGGCACAGTGCACATGATGATTTGAGTAGATAGCTGACTGGATAAAGTAACAGAACATTTATTTCAACTCCTCCTCCTCTTCCGCCTCGTGGAATTCGCCTACCACCACACGCTCCACCAAACACCAACCAACCGAACCCTCTCTTCCTCTTACAAGACACAACCTTGCTGTTGTTTGGTGAGTTTTAAATCTTCTGTTACAAGCAAAACAAGATCATTCATTTCATTAATTCATTCAATATTTTGTTTCTTTGCTGATATAAAGCAGAGGGTTGCAATAACATAGCGCTAGCAAATTATCCGTTGTTTGTTTTGTAGATCATCTTTGAATTGTTGAAATGGCAAGAAAGAAGATAAGAGAGTATGATTCCAAGAGACTCCTGAAAGAGCACTTGAAACGTCTCTCTGGTATTGATCTCCTGATCCGCTCTGCTCAGGTACGTACTTACCTCTAACCTATTGATCTCTCTCTGTGTCCTTGTGTTTTGTTTGCGTCGTGTCGAGTTTTGGAAATGATTTGTTCTGATCATTTGGTGTTCTATGCTCTTATCAAGGTTGAATCTGATTACTTCGATTGGAATTCGGATCTTATCTGATTGAATTATAGCTTGATTTTGGTGGAATTCAAACTGGGTTTTTGACATGGTTTCAATTTTCTACTGGGCTTGTTTAAAGTTCTGTTTTGGAGGTAGTGATTAAAGTTGCCATAGTTTAGTGAAGTTGGTAACTTTGGCTTGGTTTTGATGGAAATTCTAGTCGTGTTTACCCATAATCGCAGTTTCTTTTTTACTTGGTCTGTTGAAAATTCAATCTTGGTAATGGGATTGCTGTTGCTCTGGATTTGATGTTGTAAGTAACGAGATAGTTTGTTATTGTGTCTAGGTGACACAAGGTACAGATTTCACGGAGTTAACGAACCAGGAGCCATGGATTTCATCTACAAAATTGGTTGTGAAGCCCGACATGCTATTCGGAAAGCGTGGGAAGAGTGGTTTGGTAGCTTTGAATTTAGATCTAGCTCAAGTTGCTGACTTTGTGAAGGCACGCCTTGGCGTTGAGGTGATTATTGGATCAAGTTGCATGGCAAATTCTTGGTTTTGCTTGTGTGGTTAGATATTTTATTGATGGACAAATTGGATCTGCTTTATTAGGTTGAAATGGGTGGCTGTAAGGCACCAATAACTACCTTTATAGTCGAACCATTTGTTCCACATGACCAAGAATTTTACTTTTCAATTGTCTCTGAGAGGCTTGGCTGCACCATTAGCTTTTCAGAATGTGGAGGTATTGAAATTGAGGAGAACTGGGATAAGGTATGCCCGCAATGTAAATCTTCTTCATTTCTTCTCATATTATTACTTTTGGATCTCATCACTGTTAGAATTTAAATGCTGACATGGTTTTGGTTTTCTGGCATTGTGCAGGTTAAGACCATATTCCTCCCTACTGAAAAGCCAATGACACTGGAAGCATGTGCTCCTTTGATTGCTACACTTCCTCTGGAGGTGAGTTTCTTTATATTAAATTTGCCAATGATTTAATAAATTCTGGTGATGAGTGATCCAACATATTTCACTGATCAAAATTATTATAAGGTTAAAAAAATCTGATTCTTGCTGATAAAAAATAGTTTCCTAGGTTTATTAGTTGATGGTGCATGTTTAATGCCTTTAGATTCTAGTTACTCTTTGATTTAATTACAATATCCTCTCTGATTTATTTAAAATATCTTAGTGTTGAAAGTTCTTGTTACCTGGCATTCTGAATCGTTTCATATATACTTGGAATTTGCTGATACAACTTTAATGCTATATCTCAGATTCGAGGAAAAATTGGTGATTTCATCATCGGTGTCTTTTCTGTGTTTCAAGGTGAGCTTGCTCTTGCCACATTCATTTAAAGTAGGAAATTACATGACTTTGTGAACAAAATTTTAATCCCATGCACTTGAATCTTATTAAAATTTATGGTATATGAAACAATAGAATAGAAACTAACTATTTTTTTTATCGAGGATCTTGCAAGGGTTGAGAATAATCTAATACTTGCTTTTACATGACCTCGTTGCTGACTTGTTACACCAAATATAATTCATGCTAGCAATAAATTCACTTCTGATTACTTTTCTTTTACTTCATAGATCTGGACTTCAGTTTTCTAGAGATGAATCCATTTACACTGGTGAATGGGGAGCCATATCCACTGGATATGAGAGGAGAGCTGGACGACACTGCTGCTTTTAAGAACTTCAAGAAGTATGTATACATTCACGCCCTCTTTTCAGGAAACCTTCAGTTGACATGAGTTTGTAGTTAAGGTATATCACTAATATATTTTGTCTCTCATCCAAAATATTTTGGTACATTCAGGTGGGGTAACATAGAGTTTCCTCTGCCTTTTGGAAGAGTTCTGAGTTCTACTGAAAGCTTCATCCACTCACTGGATGAAAAGGTAATTACATGAATGCCTGTTTCACCATACTTTTAACTGCCTATAGCTTCAAGCATGGACATGGAATCCACGTGGACATGAATTAGATGCATTAATCATATTCATGTGTTTGCAGACAAGCGCATCTTTGAAATTCACTGTTTTGAACCAAAAAGGAAGAATCTGGACGATGGTAGCTGGAGGTGGTGCCAGTGTCATATATGCTGATACTGTAGGTGCTCCATGGCATATACCTGCCTCTCATCTCATTTTTGGCATTATTTTATTGGTTGGTGCAAGGTCTATGCTTGTTGATTTTACTTGTAAAGGCTCTTTTTTCCCCCATTAACTAGGTTGGAGATTTGGGCTATGCATCAGAGCTTGGAAACTATGCAGAGTATAGTGGAGCTCCAAATGAGGAGGAGGTCTTGCAATATGCAAGAGTTGTCATTGATGTAAGAGACAATAAATTTAGGCCTTTTCTATTTTTGCATCCTTGCTCACAATTATGCTGTCACTCATATATACTGTAAAAATATTCCTCGATCATTAATGTAGTGTGCTACTGCTGATCCTGATGGTCGCAAAAGAGCCCTTCTCATTGGAGGAGGCATTGCTAACTTCACTGATGTTGCTGCTACTTTCAATGGTATCATACGAGCATTGAGGGAGAAGGTTTGTCTAATTGAATCAATTCAAACTGCTGTCAATGGTTTACTGGTTTAGGTTGCGTGTTTCTACGTTTAACTCTTCCTCTTCTTGTAGGAATCCAAGTTAAAGGCAGCAAGAATGCACCTCTATGTCAGAAGAGGTGGTCCAAACTATCAGACTGGTTTGGCCAAGATGCGTGCTCTGGGAGAGGAATTGGGAGTACCTCTTGAGGTATGAAATGACTATTTTTTCTGTAGTTCTTTGGGCATTAGATTTCTTTTGAGTTTGCGGGCTATTGGTTTTTGAATTTAGATAAAACTGTAAGCAGCTGAAATGCATACTGTTAATTGGAGAAAAGTCGCTTCATATTCAGTATTGTTTGGTAAAATTGAAACACAAGGGTGCTAAGTGTCACTGGAGTTTTTAACTATAACGTTTAATTGCGCATAACCTTGAAAAACATGAATTAATTCGAATAAAACACAAGATCCTCTACGTGTTTGGAGAGTTTTCTTTCTTTACCATTCCTTCAGTTTTGAAGAATCAGATCCGGAAATCTTCTGTATTTGTTATATTTGAAGCTGAGCTGTGCCAATTTCTTTTGTTTTCAGGTTTATGGGCCCGAGGCCACAATGACAAGCATCTGCAAGCAAGCCATTGATTGCATCATGTCTACGGCGTAGTCTCACAACTCGTTTTTCTCCTTTGTCAGCGTGAATCAAGAAAATGTCTGTGGCAAGGTGTGCTGAGAAAATAATTTTGTGTAGAAGGCGCAAGCTGGATTATTGCAGACTTAGCATCAATTTTTCCCTTATGATAAATAATCTTGAATCAATGTTTTGAAATATGCATGACACGATTTAAACTTTTTATAATTGCATGTTATCAATTTATTGTTCGAGTGAGTCACTTTTGTTATTTTCCTATGAAATTCCCAAGCCACATCTCTTCATGCTATCAGATCTTATATTTATTGAATTTATTCTCGTTCTTTGCCGATAAATTGGCGCATCAAAGCATAGCAGAGTCTTGCCTACTTTCTGTTGGTTCACAAATCTCAACCCAATGGCTTATGAATCCTCCGGCCTTCTATAGCCTTTCCTGTCAGTCTGTTTGAGACTAGAAAGTGGCGTTCCAAGTCTAGTTGATGTTAACCGACAGACGCTGGCACTTGAGGGTCGAAAGTGCTTGTATTTGTTGATTCATATGGGCTGGATTAGTTCAAGGAAAAAAATCTGTTTGGAGGGTTTTGGGAGAGTAAGGGTATGTAAAAGTGATCTTATAATAGGTACTAGACTCGTAGTGCGCCAGGGATACCAATAAGAGTTATTGCACGACCACCAAACTCTCTCTCCCAGTTTTCTAGCAACAAATACCACCAGCCCCATTTTCGTCTGGCCAGTTCAGTTTCCTGTCATGACTACAAAATAACTTGTTCCTCCCCCCCTGTCAAAGCGGGTAGCAGCTGGCTAATGATCATGGCAAGGGAGTGGTTACGGTAGTGCAGCTCGCTCGTTTCCGATGGACTTTCCCTCCAACAAAGATCCATACCAACCTGATATTTTACAGTTCTTGTCACAAATTTACGAGCTGCCTTCCTTGCAGCGAAACCCTTTTGTAGAAATGTGTTAGTAGTGAGTAAATGTGATCCAGCGAGTAGGAAAATGGAAGGTTACATTAACTGTAGTAAAACAGAGGTCTTGCATTTAAAGGGCCTTTATAGCTTCTAGTTTTTGTTAGGTGAGGCCCTCTTAAATTCCAAGACCAATGCCTTCACTTCAGGCTTAAATTTACAGTTCATAACTTTGTAGGCAGCTCAGGTATTTGAGAAATGGAAGAATCTCAATACTCAGAGGACCACGTTGCCCTTAAAGTGCAGGCTGTCGTAACTTCTAACACTAGATGCTTTAATGTTATATTTTGTTACAGACCAGAAAGCTCCCATTAACAGCGGTTAGTTAGTAATTAATTAGTATTTAAGGATTGTGAACTATGATTCTTGAGAATTAGAAATAGAAGACAAGCTTCAATAATGTTCCGAAAAAGTGAAGGTTATTGAAGTATTTTTACATGATTTGAGCTGGTGAATGGTTGATGGAATAATCTTTTTGACAGTGATGGACCCAAGACTTCAATTTTGTTATCTACATATGCAGTAACTATCATATCCAACTATTTTCCATGTTTACTACTATTTGTGAAAGAGTTGGTTATACACTTGCTTAAATTAGGAGCCTCGTGTGCTATAAGATGGGTGGGGATGGCTAGGGTTCTTTACATAGCAAGTAAGAGAGAAAAGTAGAGAGTGTCTATGCCAAGTGTTGAGAGAAGTTCTAAGATGGAGAGAACTCAAAAGATGCTTCTGATCCTTGCCATTTTCATGTTGGTTCTTGCCTCGAATGTTGGAGCAGGAAGGAAACTGAAGGACACCAAGGAGAAAGTTGACCACCCCCAGAACTATATAGGGGGCTTTGGTACCAGTGGTGGTTTTATCCCAACTCCTAATGGCCCAGTCTTTGCATTTGGGCCATCAGGGTTTTGCTCTTACCCTGGGGTTGGTTGTGTCAGGATCCCAGGTACTGGTGTCATTGGCTCACCACCATGAACAAGAGGCCTGACCTAGTTTTGTCTGGCGGTCTGGTTTGAGGCTGTCATTCAGGGGCGTGAACCTGATTTAGCTGTGGAAGTTTCAATAAGTTTGTTTCAGTTGATGTCTTGTTCTTTTGTTTGGTCTTGTGTGATTGTTTTGAAGATTATGGCTCTTCGTGCATTAGTATCTACGTTCCATGGTCTATGTTTCTGGTCTATCATTAGCTAGTTGATCTATGAAGGGCTTGCCTTTCAAACTAGTCAGTACTATGTAAACAAGTCCTATCAATAGATGATCTATGTTCAAGTTATTACTAGTTCTTTACATCCTCCTTAATGGTGTTGTCTTTGAAGCACCACCCCTCCCCCCCGCTTCACAGATCTTGACAGGCAGGAAAAGAGAAGCTTTCTCTCTCTTCTCTGTGTTATAATCCATACAGCATCATGCAGATACTAGACTGAAAAAAAGAGAAGAAGTTCACATGAAAATACAAATCCCATTGCCAGTTACAGAATTGTTTCAGGATTCCTTGTTGGATGAAGCGGAGCCATGCCTTCTCATCTCTGTAGACATGATTTTTTCTAACTTGCACGAACAGTTACAGTTAAATAGGAGGCTTAAATGCATAATGCACAGTTGCATACTTAACTTGGGTCCAATTGATCAAAGATACGGGTTAACTAATCAATTTAAATTATAATTATTTCAAAAAAATAATATGAATGTTTTAAAAAATATTTATTTTTAAATCTCAATCTGAACTAAATTTTGAATTAGCATATTAATAAGTTTAGTTATATTAATCGAATGAAATTGTGAAATATCTTAATTATATCTGATTTTTTAAATATTATTAGTAGTTTTTTAATATTTTTTAATTGAAAATATATTAAAATAATATTTTTTTAAAAATTTATTTTTAATATTAATATATTTAAAATTTAAAAATATAAAAAATAATTTTTTTAGAAAAAAATTCATTTTTTTTTTGAAACGCTATAATTCCAATCCTAGAGTCAAGTGATTGCACGAACGACTAGTCGTCCATGCACCATTTCCCCATAAACATACGCCCTGTCCCCTGACTCTTCATTTTCTTTGCAGCTCTCGATCAATTTCCGTTTGGCTTCCCGAAAAGGAGAACGCCAAAAAACCCAGAATGTTCTCTGCATCAAAATCAAAAGCTTTTAGCTTCGCATGAACATTGACAACAAGAACAAACAATAAGAAGTCCATTTTGATTTATTCACAAATTTGATCAAAATCTCTCTGCATAGATCAAAGAATGGATGATACTTGTGCTGTTTGTGCTGATACCCTTGAGTGGGTTGCTTATGGACCATGTCTCCATAAAGAAGTCTGCTCTACTTGCATCATTCGTCTTCGTTTCATTTGCAATGATTTCTGTTGCTGCATTTGCAAATCAGAATCCAACACCATCTTTGTCACTAAGGTTAGTTATTTCATCTACTATGTTTCTTTTTATTTCTGGGTTTTGATCTTTTTTCTGAGAAGTGTCGGTCTTTTTGTTGTTTATGATGGTTTTCATATATGGGTTTTGATTTATATACTGTGAAGTTTTGGTCTTTTAAATTTTTGGGTTTTGGTTTTTTGTAGGCATTAGGGGATTATACAAGGATGATAAGTGACTTCAAGGGTTTAGGAGAAGTTAATGGAAGTGAGGGTAAAGCAGGGGAGTATTGGTATCATGAAGGGACAAAAGCTTATTTTGATGATTCTGATCATTATAAGATGATCAAAGCTATGTGCAAGTTATCATGCAATGTTTGCAACAAGAAGAATGGAGGGTCAAAGGAGTTTAATAGCGTTGAGCAATTGAAGGCTCATTTGTTTCACAGGCATAGCCTGTTTATGTGCAGTCTGTGTTTGGAAGGTAGGAAGGTGAGAGATATTTTTCCTTAAATCCATATTTTATGTGATATGATGATTTATTGTTAAACCTTGCTTGTTAGCTTTGTATTTGAAGAATGAGCATCAATGGAGAGTTGAAATATGAGATTCTGAAATGGTTTATGTTTCATAGCTTTTTGAGATTATTCCATGTAGAAGAACTGTAGGATTTGATTGTCTCGTATCATGTAAAATTTTAATTCTTGATCTCTGCTTTGGTAGCCACACTTGTGTTCTCTGACTTAACTAAGTTTTGAACTAGATATTTATAAGTGAGCAGAAGTTATATAATAGAGCACAATTGACTCAACATGTGAGGACGGGTGACTCAGTGGTTGATGGCAATGAAAGCGAAAGAGGTGGATTTACAGGACATCCTATGTGTGAGTTCTGTGAGAATCCTTTTTATGGAGATAATGAGCTTTACCTGCACATGTCCACTGATCATTTTACTTGCCACATATGCCAAAGGTAAACCCATGCATATTTCCTTAGAAAATTTAGCATTTTGTTCTATCAAATTTACACTTTCATATGTCCAATTTATTTTGTTCAACGCAGGCAGCATCCTGGACAATATGAGTACTTTAACAATTATGATAACTTGGAGGTTGATTATATTTTGTTTGCACATTTCTTAGTCACTTGCTTTTTACTGTATGTCATGGTTACTCTTAGTTTTTTAATTAACATCCGAGACTTTATGTCTCAGATCCATTTTCGCCAAGAGCATTACTTATGCGAGGATGAGGCTTGCCTTGCAAGAAAGTTTATTGTTTTTGCAACTGAATTTGAATTGAAGGTGATATCTATCAGAATTCATGATACACAATTTTGTTTTGGTTGTCAATATTTAAAATTCAGTTTTTATGTTTTCTAGAGTGTACTATATGACTAAGAAGACCTGCGTATTTCTGATATTGGTAGAGGCATAATGCCATGGAACATGGAGGGCGCATGTCTCGTTCTAAGCGTAGTGCTCTACTTCAGGTGTGTATTTATCTTTTGAATTCTTTCACGTTACCAATGTTGTCGGCTTTTTCCATGTTCTTCATTTTATGTTGAAGTCTACCACACCTGAGCTCTTTGTAGCCATTCATGATCATTTAATGATTTTTATTCTTTATAATGTGGATAATAACATGCCACCTTCATTTTCTACATCCAGATACCTGTGAGTTTCCAGTTTCGGCAAATTAATGAACATGATCGGCGTGGTGGTGGTCGTGGTAGTCATTCAAATTCGTCAGGCTATCAAATGAACATGGCCATTGAAGATAGTTTTGAGACTGCCAATGCTGAAAGGTCTTGCAATATTTCATTAAATGCGCAAACAGTTTCTGCTCATAGAGAGGAACATGAAATTGATATGATTGTTAACCCTTTTGAGTCATTAGCCACCACAGATTCTGAGCCGCCTTCAAGATATCATCATGTTTTAGGATGGAACACTAGCAGAGCACCAATGGAAGAAACATCCTTTCCCCCACTTCCTTTGGCTCCAAGAAGCAGCCAACGGAGATCCAGAAATGGTTCAGGAGGGTTGAGTGGGAATACAATGGCTGCTCACCTCAGCCGCCAAAACATGGTAAAAGTTCTTAGTTCTTCTCGGGCTTTGCCAGCAGCAAACAATCTTCCTAACTCATTAGCTAGTATTTCGTACCAGTCAAGACCTGTGTCAGATTCTAGGGTTTTCTCTTCATCCAGATCTCTGAGTTCATCCCAGAGTAAGCCAGCAACAGTTAAAGAATCTGTTCTATCTACTTACACGAGCTCTCCTCAGGCTGGGTCATCAAGGGCTAATGAACTTCTTGTATCTTCTAATTCTGCAAGTTCATCAAGGACTTCAAATAGTAACAGCAAGGTCAGCCAAGCTAGCGATGCTTCAAATCCTGCAGACAGGACTTCTCACAAATCTCTTTCAAGTGTTCCCCCTCTGTCTGCCACTCAAGCAGACAATATGTCTACAAGTGCCTCACCTATGCTGAAGGTTAAGGATGTTCAATCTGCTAATAAGGCTCTAGTGGAGAAAATTCATGCTGCTTTGGAATTTGACAAGGACAAATTCGCTGCATTCAAGATAATATCCAGAGAGTATCACCGAGATATAATTGATGTTGCAGAGTATCTTGCCTATGTGCATCAATTTGGCCTGTCACATCTTGTCCTAGAGCTGGCTAGACTTTGTCCCAAAGCTGAGAAGCAAAGAGAGCTTACTGAGATTTATAATTTCAATGTGGGGGGGAATGGTTTGGGCATTGACAATGGTCCATCCAAAAGCAAGAAATGTTCAAAGAAAGGCAAAGAGAAGTGTGATGATAATGTTATCAGTGGCTCTGAGAACGTTTTTTCAGATAGTCTTAGGGTGGAGATCTTACCAAAGGATGGGGATTGTGGTGGAAAAGGCAAATCAAAGATTTTGGTTGACAAACAAGCTAACTTGGATTTGTCAAGGGAGCCAAAGAGTGAACACGCTGCTCAGGCAGCTGGTGTCAGCTTGAAGAAGAATGTGGGGGCTGGGGGAGGAGGGAAGAATAAACCTCGGAAAAAAACCATGAAGTTCCTGAAGAACCGTCTCGGGGGTACTTCCACTGCCTCACTGCCAGATGCTAGTAATTCTGATGCTGGTATTGATGAAAAAGAAGAGAAAGCAGATGTGAACAAAGATATAGCTGTGGTGTTGCCAGTTCATGGAGTTTGGAAAAATGGGGGAGGCCGAAAGCTTTTGGTGATGACCCAAAACAACCGCAAATGATGAACTTACATGAAGGCTTGGTGGAAGTGCTAGTTTGTGAGTATAGAAAGAGCCAGCACCAGACTTACTTTGTATCTTTTTGCGTGGATATTAGGGCTTGTTGCTACTAGGCATACATATTGTCAGTACATTAGATGATCAGAGGTCTATCTCCCTCAAAAATTAACCAGGAATGTTTCAAGCTTTTGGAACTTTAACTGTTTTGTTTTAGGAAAATGGCAGAAAACTTGGTTCCTTTTTCCTTTGCCAAAATACTACTTTTTGAGTACAATTTGGTTGAGTTGGAAATATCATATTAATATACTATTCTGCGCGTGGAAGTTCAAAAAGAGGATTCCTTGCTTGCATTATATCCATTAGATAGCCCTTTTTATTCCTTTATTCGCTGCAGTAAGAGATTCCATCTATGCTTAACTCTAACGAAAAGACTGGAATCCGAGCTCCTATACAAAATCTTGAATACGGTTTCTATTATATATAGCCTATTAAATCAAGGACATTAAATTCAAATGACTTTTTATTTTATATTAACGTTAGTGTCCAGCCATTTATATACATCTTAATTAATTTGTTGATCTTAAAATTAATAATGATATAAATTTTTAGTAGTCTTGAGATACGTAAGATTTAAATTAATAATTTTAAAAAAATAAACCTAAAATTTCACTAGTTAAACTATAATCTTTATATTACAAACGACCTGTCTTCTTTGGTAGGGCTTGCAACAGAAGAGATTAACTTTCTTTTTTAGCATATGGAACACTGTCTCAGCAAGCAAATGCATAGGGCTTGCAAATAGGAACTACTATTCCTACTCCCACCGTTCATCTTCTATTTAGACTTTTGGATTTTTGCTCCCTTTTTATTTTTCTCCAGTTCTCTAATAACTATTAATCTTTCCCATTCCCATCACATTTTTGGACTAGATCACTGCCGAATCATGACTAATCTTATATGGATTTTAAAAGATGGATTATTTAAGCTCACAAACAACCAATATCCACTGCCACACACAGAAGAACAATGCTGGAATTATAGCCATGATTCTTTATTAAAAGATATGTTATGATCAGCATGAAGGCGGGGATAGCTCAGTTGGGAGAGCGTCAGACTGAAGATCTGAAGGTCGCGTGTTCGATCCACGCTCACCGCATTCTTCTTTTTTCTCCCCCTGCGGTTACGCGCTGGCGGCTATAATACACTTCAAATCAAGATCAATTTAAGTGAAGGACCAGTCCATAATATGCTACGGTGGTTAGCAGCAGCTATTTTGATATGAACCGACTAAGCTTCGGAGATGAGAGAGGGAACATCCTCAAACAACCAAGCCCAGAAAGTTAAGACCCAGACAGAAGATGCAGCAACATGCCAGCCCTAGAGCAGAAGAACTTTAAGCTTATCTTCGAGTAATTCAATCTATCTCCCTAGGGAATTATGTTTTTTAAAATTAATGATTCTTTCATTGTTCGAAAGGAGGAAAAAAAATAGTTTTTCAGGTAATATAGGTGGATGTGAATTTACTTTGAATTTCTTGCTAATATTCCAGTATTTTAGCCTATCTTTCTCTCTTAACTTCACACCTTAATCTGTTTGATTTAGAAGCTGTTTGGCATGCATGCGGTCTACGGTAACAAAAACACAATCTTTTGTATGATGCAGAAGGTTGACTGACAGGCGCTTCCATGCAAGCAGGCGCGAAAGATTTCTCGAGCAAGAAAACGTGAAGGATATACAGAGGATGCATGCCTTGCCTACACATGATCATTGGAAGTAGAAGAGTGATCAGTCAGAAAGGGATAACTAAGCCGATCCCATCCCACTTCGTAGATGACTCTGAATCTTCTTAACGTGCTGAGATTCTGTGTGTTCTTGCCATGTTTGCAGAGAAACATGTCTTGAGACGTGGTTTTCATCTAATCTTTTTAGCAGCGATGCATGTAGCCTGAGCGAGATGATGAAGAAGAGAAGGAATTCAACTGTTGCCTGCCATGTCACCACCTGTTTCGATATTGAGTGTACCTACTACCTACCTTGCTGACCCACCAAATTCACCAACCCACATCACACACTTGTTCCGGGCCAGGTTAAAAGTCTTTTTGATGGTGGCTGCCTTGATCCAAAAAACCCAGTTTGATGTTTCTTTTAATCTGTTTTTAAGAAATATTATTTTAATTAATTTATATCGACCTGTTTAATCCATAATACAAGTTCTAGAATAGGTAATTAGTTAAATCAGGTTTAATAACTTCGACAAATAATAATAAGTTATAACTTCATATGAATCTTTACAATGCTGTTTCGGATTTTATTTTTTGTTTGTCCATTCAAGGTAAAATGTATAGAGGCGTGGGATAATTAAAACGTGGATATATACACACACACACACTAGTCAATGGAATTATTATCATTGAACAATTTGTTAAGAACTATATATATATATATATATATATATATATATATATCCACTTTTTAATTTGTAAAGCGATTATCATCACTTGAACCGTCCAACAACTCAAAGAGGCTTGTCACGAGTTAAACCTTTTCTTAATTTGAAGACCAGAATATATAGAAGAGAACCGTTTCCACTTGGGAAAGTGGATTACATTATGGTACTGTGCTGTAATCTGTTTTTGAATATTTTTTTCTTGTTTAAAAATATATAAAAATAATTTTTTAATGTATTTTTTAATTTTTATGTTAACACATCAAAATTACTAAAAAAATATCAATTTAATATTGTTTTTTAATAAACACTCCCAAACACTATTTGTGTATTTCAAATGGTTAACCTAGAGATAAGAGCAAGATAATGTTTTGTTGGGTCAGTTTTAAGGTTGGGTGTCTGACTTTTTATACTGTTTAGTAAAATTTTTAAAATATAACATAGATTATAAAAATATTTAAAAAATAATATGACTTTTCAACAATCATGATTCAGAATATTGGTTTAGCAACAACTGCTATCGGAAATAGAGGTTATTTACTCAAGAAATTAAAAATGAAATTATTTAACATGTACAAAAATCTAACATAAAATTATATAAAAATACAATGGTCATAAAATAAAATAAGACAGGATATAAATTGATATGTAGGAGAGAGAAATAAAAAGAAAAAGAAAAGGAAAGGATAAAAAAATAGATAAGAAACACATAATAACTTTATTTTTTCCACACCTCGTAGTATTAGAAAAAACTCTGACCAACATAATTCTAAGTTCTAACCACACAATAGAAAACCAACAAACAATGCTACTATAATTGATTGGTTGTCTTTTTTGGGGTTAATTAAACTCTAAAATATGTTAGCCTAAAATTAACCCAAAACAAAATCTTTAATCAATAATAATTTCATTCAATGATTTTTCATGACATGGTTAAAATTATCTCATCAGAATTTTTTTAATAATACTAATTGTATAAAAAACAGAGTCAATGTATCCTTGGCAATCTATTCTTTTTTTTCTCTTTCTCTTATGCCACTTTAACTTATCTTTTTTTTTTTTGTTGTTGTTATTATTATTATTTTATTATTGGATCTTTAATATCATTTGATTTTTATAAATTAATTTTTATGTTAATTTTATGTGTTAATTAATTTGTAAAAAAAATACATATTCGATTTTTGAGCAAACAACTACTATTTCTAATAATAATTATTATAAAATTAATATTCAGAATTACACAGTTGTGTTGAAATTATATTATTTTTTAAATATTTTTACGACGTGTTTTATTTTATTTTATCAAACTGTCTCTTTTTTTTTGTTATTTATTAAAACGTCCCGAATAGTTAGCAAGCTGAATGATTATTGCATCCTGAAAACCAGTAACATGACACCACCACAAAAAGGTTACTATATTCTGTCATGGAAGTACTTCAGTCAAAGGATTTTCTTTCATTAAATGCTTTTCTTCTTCTTCTTCTTGGCAAGACAGCATGGAAGGAACCGTCTTTCCTTTCTTTTCCCATGTGCAGACCGTAAATGCGTAGCTGCATTCATAACTCCGAGTGTCGGCAGGCAGGGAAAGAACATGGTTTCATGACCCCAGATTTGGACCTAAAGTAAGAGGCATGGCCGAGACGGTATTAGGAGCCATCAGCCATGCATATGCTCTTGACTTCACATTATATTAAAATGGGAAATATTTTTAATCACCTTGGGATTCACTTACACATCCTTTGGATCTTGAAGTACTACTGTATAAGATTTTTTTATAAATTTGATTTGTGTTTCTTTTTTAAAACGGATCCATTGTGTTGACATTTTTTTAGTTTTTACTGTTATGATCTGAAAAATAAATTTTTAAAAATTATAAATTATTAATTTTTTCTTATTAAATATTATTGATGGAAGCAAGATATAGAAAGCAGACTCCTCTTAAAGAAAGAGAGGAACGATCATGGGTTGAAAAGTCTAAGAAACAAGAAACCAAACCCACTTTTATTTTGAGATTCGGTCTCCATGGTTAATCAATACCTCGATTGGCTAATACAAGATGGAGGTTGGTGAAAAAATCAAGGAGCCATCTCTTCACCAGCTCTCTCTCTCTCTCCCCCTCGTAATTTATCAGTGGGTTTGTTCCCTGTCATTATCTCCACCGACTCAAATCAATCCTCACCTTCCACTTTTCATATCCAACAGCTAAGATCTCTTACGTTCACAAACATGGACCCCACTCAACATCCAATAATAGACCAAAAATCTTAGGACACCAGCATGAAACTGAAGGGCCACTTGTTGTGTCGTGTCTATAAATAAGGAGCCAAGGCTTTAACGTGAGACTCACCAAAGAGTTCTCTGCTCTTCTGTAATAGCTCAAAGATCTGTTGTTGCTCTGCTCTGCTCTCTTGAGTTTTCTCCTCTCATTTCAAGGGTACATTTCTTTATCTTGATTTCTTATTTTTGTTGTGAAATTGGATGCTGTATATTGAGTTTTGAAGTTTTAAACTTGGTGTAATGTCAAAGTGTGAAAATGAGTTGGCTTTTGGTTTGATTTGAAGTAAATTTTGTGCTTTTCTACATGGGAATTTAGATTTTGGATTGGTGATATTGAATTTTGATTCTTTTAGCTTATTTGAAGTGAATTTAGATCACTTTTAGCTTATTCTTTTATTATCATGAAACCCTTATGGGCTTTCTTTTTAATCATTTCTTGATCTAGGAAGATGGTTGTTTATGCATCTCCAGAGATAAGAATAGCTTTTGTTGATCCTCTAAGTATGTCAGAAGGTGTTGCTTAGTTTGATCTTTGTTTTAGGCTTTTACATGATTTGGTTGAAATTCTGTTTGGGCTCGAGCGATGGGAACTTCTTATTCTTGCTTTAATTTAATACTTTGACATTACTGTTGTTTGAAGATATTGAAATTTGTGTGTGGTTTTCCTGCTCTGCAGTCGAGAGAATGGAAACCTTTTTGTTCACTTCTGAATCTGTGAACGAGGGTCACCCCGACAAGCTCTGTGATCAAGTTTCGGATGCAATCCTAGATGCCTGCCTTGAGCAAGATCCAGACAGCAAGGTTGCATGTGAGACTTGCACCAAGACGAACATGGTCATGGTCTTTGGAGAAATCACCACAAAAGCCAACGTGGATTATGAGAAGATTGTGCGCAGCACTTGCCGTTCAATAGGATTTGTCTCTGATGATGTTGGTCTTGATGCGGACAAATGCAATGTCTTGGTTAACATCGAGCAGCAGAGCCCTGATATTGCACAGGGCGTCCATGGTCATCTTACAAAGCGTCCTGAGGAGATTGGTGCTGGTGACCAAGGTCACATGTTTGGCTATGCCACCGATGAGACCCCTGAGCTTATGCCTCTTAGTCATGTTCTTGCCACCAAGCTCGGTGCCCGCCTTACTGAAGTTCGCAAGAATGGAATCTGCCCTTGGTTGAGACCTGATGGCAAAACACAAGTCACGGTTGAGTACTTCAATGAAAATGGTGCTATGGTTCCAGTACGGGTGCACACTGTTCTAATCTCTACGCAACATGATGAAACTGTTACTAATGATGAGATTGCTGCTGACCTCAAGGAGCACGTTATTAAGCCTGTCATCCCTGAGAAGTATCTTGACGAGAAGACCATTTTCCACCTCAACCCATCAGGGCGGTTTGTCATTGGTGGACCACACGGTGATGCTGGACTTACTGGTCGTAAAATTATTATCGATACTTACGGTGGTTGGGGAGCACATGGTGGTGGTGCCTTCTCCGGCAAGGACCCTACTAAGGTAGACAGGAGTGGTGCCTACATTGTTAGACAGGCAGCAAAGAGCATTGTTGCAAGTGGCCTTGCTCGCCGATGCATTGTTCAGGTCTCTTATGCTATCGGTGTGCCAGAACCTCTGTCAGTTTTTGTTGACACATATGGGACTGGAAAGATCCCAGACAAGGAGATTCTCAACATTGTGAAGGAAAAATTTGACTTCAGGCCTGGAATGATAGCCATTAGCTTGGATCTTAAGAGGGGTGGCAATGGCAGGTTCTTGAAGACAGCCGCTTATGGTCACTTCGGAAGGGATGACCCTGACTTTACATGGGAGGTAGTGAAGCCCCTCAAATCTGAGAAGCCCCAACAGTAAAAGTGGCATGGCCTGCGATCAATAATTTGCTTGCTCTTGGCAGCATCACTGAAACCCAAGAGTCTTCCAACTGTTTTCTCGCCTTTTGTTTTGTTTCGCTGCTTATTTTATTTATTATTTCATCCGTATGCTTTTGCCATACAGTATAAGAATACATGTGGTAGTTAAACAAGAAGAGCTGCCTTGATACTTCATGAGATTGTTTAAGAAGTGAAGAGAAGAGAGATGTAATACTGTATAAGGATGAACTACAGATAAATGAATTTCACTGTGGAATAAGATGATTGCTCTACTTCCACTCTTTACCACCTTCCATTGTCTCCGTTCTGTTCTCTTACAAATTAATAGATTGTTAGCAGAAACTAATGAAATATCATCATGTTCCTACTCAGTTGCTAAACACTCTTGTCCAAAGGGTAGAAGAAACAGACCACTTTCCAACAATTTCAGACTAATGAAAAGATTTTCAGAGCTAATTAAGCTCCGCTGGGAAGATCAACCTGGCAGCCTGCTGTGCTGTGTGTACATATCCAAGCATAATTAATCGTCGCGAGGGTAGGTTTGATTTTCGACCAAAAATAATAATTTTTTCTCGAGAAAATCAATTGCCCACCTTCTCTTCAATCATTCCTTGAACTAATTTGGATTTGTATATAGGTGGAGAGCACCTAATGAAGATATTTTAATAAATTCTTGAAGTGTTTATGGTTTTTTTGAATTAATTTAATTAACCCATCTAACTTACAATCTAGATCTTGAACCGAGAAATAAACCAGGCTGACTGTAATAACTTCGCTTCTTCTTAACATGTTCTTTGGAATGGAGATCAACGTAGCAAAATCATTCCAGTAAGGGCTAAATGGGAGAAAGAAACATGCATTTTTACAACTAAGAGATAGAGGACTCGTCAAAATATTCTAATCATGCAATTGAAAGGGAAACCTTAATTAATTATGAGTCCATCATGTACCAGGTCAACGTCGTTAAACGACAGCAATACTCTTTTAACTAGGTTAAAAACGACAAACCATAACCCCCCCACCTTTCTATTTTCACAACAAAAATAATCATTGCAGTTGAATTTATGCATACGAAAGTAATGTCGACATTACTATATGATAATTACCGACATCAAATTTGCATAGTTATCTAGCTTTGTTTGTTTTTTAAAAGATAATTTCTAGAATATAATTTTTAATTTTTTTTATATTTATTTATATTAAAAGGATAGTTAATAAAAAATATTTTTCAGTTAAAAGAATTTAATTTGGTTTTTAAAAAAGTATTTTTCTTTTAGACGGAAAACACTTTTTAAAAATTATGAAAAATTTAAAAATATCATATTATTTGCTGATTATATCAAATTTAGTTCTCAAACTTTTTATTGCTATATATATATATATTGTTTTAAATATTTACTTTTTAATTTCATCCATTAGAATATAATTTTTATATTAATTTTGGTCTTTATTTTTATAATTGTTATTTGCTTTTTCTTTATCATCTTTTAATTAAAAATTTTTATCTATTAAATTTGCTTCCCATTCTTTTGATTGTTACTTATTTTATTTGAAAGAATTTACAAAATATTAATTATTATTATTTTAATTTCTTCATCTTTTAATTTTTAATTTTTTAGATTTAACTTCTATTATTTTGATTATTATTTATTTTATTTAAGATAATTTATGAAATTATATTTTTTTTTCAATTTCATTCTCATTCAACTTTTTAATTTGTAAGATTTATTCCTTATGTTTTTAATAAACTTGAAAAAAAATAAAAAAATTAATAAGTTATTTTTTCAGCTCATTTTCCATGACATAACCAAACACTAGAAAGTATTTTTCAATTTATTTTTTATTATACTGCTAAATATTAAAAAATAATTTATATTTTTAGAATTCACTTTCCAAAAAAAACTACTTTTCAGTAAAAAAACAGGACCCTTTGAAGGCTGTTTGAAAATATTGTGAAATCGAGTTTTTTTAAATTTTAATTTTTTTATTAAAAAATATTTTTTTAATATTTTATTGTTTTAATATGTTGATATTAAAAATAATTATTTTAAAAAATAAAAAAAATATTATTTTAATATATTTTCAAATAAAAAATACTTTAAATTACAACCATTACCATAATTTTAAATAAATGCTTAACCATCATACTAACAGTTTCCGTCCACCCTTCTCGATCGAGATTCTACTCATTATATGTCATCTCAAAATGAAATAATATCTGAAGCTGAATATATAGTGATGATACTGACTGCTCTAGTTGGTATAAATTAATCGGTTATTTGAAATGATAACAATTAATTAAGACTTAATGGTTTTAAATAAACTAAATTATGATAGGGTTACTAAGATGAAATATTTTCTGTTTATACAATGGTGTTTTGACGGGGAATAAAGAAAGAGACTAGCTTATCCAACTGTCGTTCTTTAATTTGTGGGAGTAATCATTGATCATTTCTTAAATAAAAAAGCTAAATATTAAAAGGAAATATATACTTGAAGAAAGTTATAATTAAGTCATTCAATATATATAGCAACTATGATAACGTTATAGATAATGAATCTTCAAGCTATAAAAACACATTTTGAACTATAATTAATCCCCTCCCAACACAAATTCCATCTTCTTCATTGTAATTTTAGGGTTTGTTTCTCAACATGCATGGATTCCTCTGGAGATATATAGTTTGGGCACATATATGGTTGTTGAGGGGTTTTGCTGCTAACGTGGGTCACTGCACTTCCATTAGAGCTGATCAGATGTGGGCAGTGACCAAAGGACCCTAACTTGCTTGATCGGGACGATAGGTGCCGGAAGCTGATTCTAAGGTGGGGGTCCATTTCTTACAAACACAACTGATGCCAATTTGTCTTTGATTTCCACGGCAAAAGAGAGTTACTTGCAAGAGATTGGAAGAGAAGCCAATGATATTGTCCCGTATTGGCTTTCAGAATTTGGTATTTCAAGTTTGGTGGGAGATTCTTTAATGGAGCTGTTTTCCCTTTATGGTTTTACAGTGATCCCTTGTTTCGTTTAGTTTACTTTATGGAGCAGATCTTTTGCCCCTTATTCTTAAAAAAAAAAAAAAACATCATTAGAATTATAATAATAATAATAATAATATTGACAGCATTAACAACATTAAAAGCAGGAATTAAGCCCGAGTGGGATTCTCTCCCACCCTCTCTGTATTTAATAAATCCTCAATTAGGAACACATCCTGAGCTTCTCTTCCTTGTTCTATCTGCAAATATCTTCCAAAACAGGCAAGCACCAACCAACCCCTAACATGGCTTCTAGTGATTATGGAAATGAAAATCCTGCCTTGCATCACAAGGTTGAGGGAAAAGAAATGATGGATTATAGTGTGATTGAGTCGCCTGCTATCACTGATTTCAAACAAGTCGCTAAAAAGATACCTTTTTATCTGAAAAACATTCAACGACTCATGGAGGAAGAGAGGAAAGGGGTTCAGGAGGAAATCGATCAAGAAAAAAGGGTCTCTCCTGTATTGGAGGTGAAGGTTTATTTCGGTGATCATGACCAATTACATCAACACGTTGCTGTGGCTTTGGATGCTGAAGAGGAGAACGAAACTAAAAAACAAGAGTATTACTCTGTACTTGATGTGTCCACTGATTTCGGTGATCATGACCAATTACATCAACACGTTGCTGTGGCTTTGGATGCTGAAGAGGAGAACGAAACTAATAAACAAGAGTATTACTCTGTACTTGATGTGTCCACTGTCAAGGATCCCGAGCAAGTCATGGCCATGGTGGTAGAGAAGAAGGAGAAAATCACAAAAAATAATTATAAAGCTATCTGCCTCTCCTCCAGCTATAGTCATGGACGTGGAAGGAGAGGAGAAAGACGAGGTTGAGGAGGAGGAGATTAAAAAAAGATAGGTGGGTGGTTGAGTTGGACGATGGCTGGACTCTAAGCGTGTAGTAGACGATCCTGAAGAATATACTCGGTGTATGCAATACGAGAAAAAGGAAAGAAGGAATCTTTTGCTGTACTATCATAAGTCTGCTTCCGCATCCAAAGTAATTAAGAAATGCTTTTAACAAACAAATTGTTCTTGTTCTTGTGGTTTGAAGTTTCTCATAACTGATTGATTTTTGTTTTCTTCTTTTTTAGGGTTTTGATATTGATGGTCCTCCTCCACCTGGCTACGTCCTGTCGTGTACCTCCCATGGATCTTAATGACTCTTCTCATCTTGAAACTGTCAACAGATGGCGAAATTTGCTGTTGAATATTACGACACAAAATGTAAGGAAAAGGTCCAAGTGCAGCAATTTGGGGATTAGTTCCTATCAGATGTCTTGGTCTGACTAATTAAAGGAGGGTAAGCAGCCAGCAAGGGAACACAAAATGAATATAATTACCTGCTTAGAACTACGTACTATAAACAAAGAATTATATACCTTGACGACAGGGGTTTATTTACATAAAGCAATACAGAATTCTCTCCTAAAACAACATTATTTACATTATAAATCTAATCCTGTTTAACTAATAATCAAGACTACAAATGTGTAAAAAAGGAGACAACATTAAGAACATATTTGAGATACTCAGAGCTACTACCAAGAAAAAGCAAATTATTGATCACTTGCCAGTATGGCATTATTTTAATCTTGCGGTTCAATACCTCAATTCCTTCCGAAGTGGCCTTAAGCAGCTCCCTTCAAGACCATGCCATTTCTACCTCTCTTAAGATCCAAGTTAATGGCAATCATTCCAGGCCTGAAATATGGAAGTTTTCTTTCACAATCTCGAGAATTTCCTTGTCCGGGATCATTCAAGCACCATGTGCGTCTACATGCAAAAATTGACAGTGGTTTGATCAGGACACCAATAGCATAAGAGACCTGAACGATTCACCCGGGAGCTAGCCTACTGGCAATGATGCTCTTGGCGGCCTGCCTAATGCGTAGCCTTAATTCAGGCTAAGATATGGAGTATCACTATGAAAAACAGGTCACTATTAGCCTTCATGCATGCAAAGATATCGAAACTGCATGCAGAAAATGAAAAATCTTTTACAAACATACAGTCCATTGTTAGCCTTCATGCGTGCTAAGATATGAATGAAAGCATAAAAGAAGTGAACAAGGCAGAAAAAATACCTGAATGCAAAGTAGATTCCAAGCTTTCTAGCCCTTCGTCGGTCTTGAGATTCAAAGTCGCTTTGGTTGCTTCCAATCCTATTTCTTTACTTTTGCAATTTCCTCGCATACATCCTCAATTGTCTTAATAACTCGGCGCTTTGGTGTTTCTTGTAATATGATTTCCTTAAATTCATAAAAGTCTCTATTTGAAGCAATGGTGATGTGTTTACAAAGTGTTTGCCACTCATTTGTCAGGTATGGTATACAAGGCAATGATGTATTGGTGTTCCATGTCAAGTTTGATGATGCATGTATTGGTGTTCCATGTCAACTTTGATGATGCATATTTCAGCATGGATTCAAACCTGATTGCCTCTGGAACCATGAGCACAATGGTAAAGAGATCGTGTGCCCGTTTCTCCTCGTATGCCTGGTCTACTAATTTAACTTTCTTCCCTTCTTTTGATGAATGGACTTTCTTCGGTTCTTGGGCCAAATTGTGTATTGCTACCATTAATTGCTGTCTCCCTAGTTCAAAACCAAGCCTGAGGGTACGTGCATTGCCCTCCAAATCACCATAAGAACAACCATACGGCAAAAAAGTGGAACCAGGTATCAACCTCTCGCTTGTCTTGCTGTGCTTGTCCACCTTTGGTTTAAACTCAAACCGGTGGCCTTGTTGATTTTCATAACCAATAAGGTAAAGATCAAACGTTCTGATCTTTAGAGTAATTGAGTATTTGCTTGTGCTCAAGACAATGTCAATAAGCAGGGACTTATCCTTAGGAGGAAGAACTGGCTTCTTCAAACCCCTTACTCGAATACTATCGAAGGTGAGTCTAGTACGCCACTTGCGAACAATGTCACCATAGCATTCCCATTCATCTTCCACATTAGAAGGCTCGAAATCATTTAATATAATTGGACGTGTACTTCCACGTAGGTTCAACATCCGCAGAGAAAGAGAAAGAAAAACAAAAAATTGAGCTCGGGACCTTTCAGAATTTGGAGAGACCAGGAAAACAAAAAAATAAACAAAAAAAAAAGAGCTTGGGAACCTTTCAAGCTTAACAGCATTGCTTAGTTGCAGAAATGAGTGGAAATGGCAGATTGTTGTATATGATTATGGATGATATTTTTTTTCAATTTTTGAATATGAAACACAGTATTTCTGGCATTTTATATATAAAAAGTTATCAGCAAAAGACGTCCTAGCATGAGCAAACATGTGCATTCTTTTGATCATCCCTTTCCTTGGAAATCAAGCAATGAAACTAGGCATTTGAAGCCTTGTAATCCCATTTTATATAAGCAATATGTAATAGAATCTACCTTTCATCTTTATCATTTTCTAAAGGTGTGCATTAATGTGATGAGTGAAAATTATATCGCAATTGAAAGTACAAGTTATCTATGGACCGAGAGTAATTAAAAAGGAAAAGAAGGAATATATAGAACATCAAACATGATCTCAAAGACAATCTTAATTTTTCCCTTACCCTTCATAGGAGACCCATTCCCATTTGCTATCGAAACAAAGGTAGGAGAAACAAATCTTTAAAGCTTAGAGAAATTTATCAACTTGTTTGGCATATGATTAGTGGATCCATAATCAACAATCCAAAGATCATGCATATTATCAAGTTTTAAAGTAGTCAGAATACCTTGGCTAATGTTTATATTTGTCTCTGTTAGAAAATCCATGAGGTGACTAAATAGTGCAGTTGAGTTATGTTGATGTTGTTCCTGTTTAGCAATTCTAATGATTTCAGAATGCATCTTCCCATGGTTGTGTTTATCCTACAGATAATTATAGAAATCTTGTATCAAGGTAGCGGGATTGATAGTGAAGTTATCAGTTGACAGAGTTGAATATGTCAAATGTGCTTTATAATTCATTCTCCTTTGGAGTCCTCTTTGTTCATTAGAAAATATAGGTTTGAGTTCTGGATACAACTACCAACACCAGTCAGTGAGGTGTCCAGTATTATGACAGTAACTGCACTTCAACTTTGAATGTTTTCACTTGAATGATCTATCATCACCCGTTTGTTTTGATAAAAAAAAAAATGCTCAAGCATACTAGAATTAAAGTTCTCACTACAGGGCATTGTCTTAACATGATAGCCATGAGGAGCTGTTGTTCTAGACTGAGTTTCATGATTCATCACCTTCCTGCGAATTTCTTCACGCTGAACCATTGTTGTCACAGACTATAGAGATGGCAATTTTGGGTTCATTAGGATGTGGCTCCGCAGATCTTCAAAGTGAGAATTGAGGCTTGCCAAAAGCTAGAAAATTATGCCTTCCTCTGTCCTTCTGCATAGGACAACAGCATCACAGGTGTGAGGGCAATAAATCTCTAGTTCATTCCATAGACTTTTCAAATTTCCCAATAGTTAAACAAATGGTTGTTGTCTCGATGAAGATTTGCAATTTCATAGTGAATCTGAAAAATTCATGCTGCGTTGTTTTGGTTGTCATACATGTCGCGAATGACATTCTAAAGATCATGTGCTGATTTAAAGCAATTGAAAATTTCATTCAAGTTTCGTTTAATAGAATTAAGAATCCAAGACATCACCAACTGATCTTTGGATAACCATATATATTTCATATCGGGAGAGTCCACATCTGGAGATGAAATTGAACCATTGATGAGTCCTAATTTTGATCTTCCACCGAGAGCAATAGTGAAGGCTCTTGAATAAGAAAGATAATTGAATTCATTTAGTAATACTGAACTCAATCGTTGAGCAATATTGGTGTCATTAGTATTATTGTTGAAAAGAGTAGTTACCTTTGAGCTACAACTTTCTTCCATAATGGCTATAGAAAATTCTTTTATAAGAGCAGAAACTAATGCTCCATTAATGATAGAAACCTAGCTCTGATACTATGTAGAAATTTAGAGAAGTATAATCTCTCAAGCATAAATTTACTGATGGCAGAGTACAAGTATATATGGACTAGAATCAGTTCCTAACATTACATATATTAGATTTAATTATGCCCTTAGTTATTGTTGTAACGCATTTTTGTATCCCAGTACAAAAAAAAAAATACAAAAAAATAAAAAGAATATATATTTGGAAGAAATCAAAAAAATAATAGCAGTGAAAATAGGATGCCAAAGTACCTAGAAAATGGCTAAAATTGGTTGAGGAGGTTTAAAGATACAAATATTGAAATTTGACAGTATATCATTGACTAATAAAAGCTTGATTGACTAAGAAAATTGAATTTGAGAAAGAAATGTCCAAAATCAGATGTTTATTGGACTCAATTAAATTTATTAAAGGTTTAATTGAGTTTATGAAGAGTTTGATTGCAAGAAATATTGATTTCAAAGTTAATTTGGACTTTAATTGGAACAAATTAAAGTTTTGGGGTCAAATTATAATTTTTTAGAGTTAATTTGGGTAAATCAGGGCTTAATTGCATAAATATTAAAGTTTGATGACCAATTAGGGATTTAATTGAAAAATTCAAAACCAAGGACCAAACTAAAAAAGACGCATAAATAGAGAGGCTGTAATTAATGAAATTAGGGGCCAAATTGAAAAAAATTAGAATTTTATTGATCAATTAAAGGGCCAATTGCATAAATTAGAGACCAAGGACTAAAGTAAAAAAGGAGTCAACTTCAGGGTCGACAATTGAATTTGATAGGGATGCAACTGAATTTATTTTTAAAATTAAAATTACAATTGAGAACTTGATTGAACAAATAACAAATTTAGGACTGATTTGGACTTTGACACGTTTTCGGTGTCATTTTCTTTTAAATAAAACGACATGTTTTGGCCAAAACAATGTTGTTTCAACCATTATTAAAAAAAAAAGCCCCAAACGATGTTGTTGAACGGCACTGTGGGTCTTCTTCTACCCCTACACATGCAGAGGCAAGGGAAGAAGAAGATTTCTTTCCCTTGCTTTTCTCCTCTCCCCCTTTCTCTGTAACTTTAGAAAGACGTCGACAACAACCCCCCCACTTGCCTAAATTCTGATCCATAGCCTATACAAGGCAGTGAAAAACAAAGGGGCATAGTGGCCACCCTACCTTTGTGCCATGACTGGATAGTGATAGTAGGCGTCTCTCCCTATGTATTTGCCTATAAATACAAAGTAGGAGAGAGCTGAGAAGAGGGAAAAAAAAGTGAGCAGAAGGAGGGCATAAGAGGAGCAGAGAAAAAGAAGAGAACAAAAAAATAGAGATAACAAAAAAACAGAGGAAGAAACATGGAGAACCGTCATCATTGATCATGTAACAAAGAAAAATTCAAAAAATATTTTAGCAAGAATTTTTACTTTAATAACCATTTTATTAAAGTCACAAGAATTTGGACAATATTTCAAAAAATCCAAAAAAATAAATTTGTTTTATTTTAATATCAGAGATTATGAGTTTACATGTAAAACGTATTCCTAATATTAAAAAAGTATTTCTTTTGATGACATAGAACAATTAGGTTTTTACCCAGTAAGATAAGGGTCTCCTTACAAAGAAGGACTTTTCTTAAACCGTAGACAGACCAAGTTTTAGAAACCACAACAAGACCTTAGATTTATCAAACAACAAAATAATACAGCTTACTTTAGGTAGGGCGTAGTTGTGGTGCTAATACCTTCCCTTTACATAACCAATTTTCGTACCTGATCTCTAAAACCAGTTAAAATTTCTAGAGACAAGAATATTAGGTGGCGACTCTCATTCTAATTTTACACTGATAAAAGACAAAAATTATTTGTCTTCCCATATTTGCTAGATAGACTTACATTATACCTTGAGGGTGGACGATTGCGATGCCGCACTCTTGCAATAGTTATAAAGGAAATAAATAATAATTACATGATAATCAAAAATAAAAAATAGATATAACATATATAAGACAATATAATAAACATATGATCTTATATATTGTTTCTTGATGTTGTAGTATTTGCTCCATTAATCTTCGGTATTTGTAGTATTTGCACCATTAATCTTTAATATCTACAATATGTAGAAGGATCTACAACTTATATTGTAATAATTAGGATAACCAATATTGCAAAAGTCAATCCATGGAGTTATGTTCTGTATTAAATAAGAAAATCGTTCAAGTTATATTCGTGGAGTTATGTTCTCAGGAAGTTTTATTTTTATCCATCTAAATGCTTTGTCTGATGCCGTGTTTGCCTTAATGTAAGAAACTACTACAAGATTGAAAGCATCACGTAGAAGGGCATAGTTAGTTATGAACCACGCACCTAGTCAGTCCTACATATCTGGAAATTCTAGCATGATTAATCAACAGATACAATACATTGATTGAGGTTATATGTAGTTTCAGAAATGAAATCAAGGCATCTTAGGTTTTTTGATATTTCTTCAGATTTCTTGCTTATGAAATGCTTCATATCCCCTCTTTGACTCACAACCTCTGATGGATCAATATTATAGAAAACTGGAAATATTTTACGTGCAACAGTTCTCCTACGTTCAGTGGTAAAATATGGGCAGCACAGCTCGCCCAATAGTTCTCCTAGCATCCATGATTAACATGGCAAACTCTTCGAGGAACAGTCTTAAAGAAAACTAACTTTTTCAATATTGCAAATTGAAAGAATATATTTTTTTCTTAAGGAGTGAAAGGACCTGTTAAAGAATATTTAAATATATAAAAGTTTAATTGTTTGATTTTTAAAGTTAGAGAGTGAAAGGACCTATTAATGAATCTGTAATATATGATTTGCTTAATTGACAACTTAATTTATTTGCTTTGAAAAAATTGTGTTGATGATCAATATGATATCGCACTTTTCTTGTGATTTTTTTTAAATTTAGATAAAATGACAAAAATATCTTAAAAGAGTAAATTTTAGTTATATATAGGTGAAGGAAATTTTAGTAATTAAACCAAGAATTAGTACGTAACTATAACTATAAAAAGAAGAAGAGAAAGAGGGAAAGATGAAGCAAGAGAAAAGAGTTAGAAATTAAAATATGTTTAAAAAAGTAAGATTTATATTTTGATGTGTATAATTATCTTATTTAACTACAAAATAAAGAAAAAAAAACTTAGACTAGAAGAGAGGAACCATAAGAAGAAGAAGAAAAAAAACTAGGGAAAAATAAAGTAAGGAGAAGAGAGTTAGAGAAAATATATAAGTTTAAAAGATAAAAATTTATGCATTGATGTGTATAATTGATTTATTTAGCTATGATTTTGAATTTTATTGAAGATTTAGGATTTTAAATTTTTTATTTTACATTTAATTAATAAAGTGATTGGAATGTTAACAATCACGCTTAACTATCGTTTATACACACACTTTGTTCTTTTCAATCTTCTATACTATGATTGTCTTATACTTCTTTTCTCTCACTTCATCTCCAAGAGATTCTTTTTGATATAGCAATTTTTTATTTATTTATATATATACAGGTTAATTAAAGAAGATAAAACCTTATAATTAATCATTATTAGAATATTTGAAATATGTGAATTTTAATATGATTTAATAAATGGCATGCATCAAAAGTAATTACTATAGATAATGATAATAATAATAACAATAATAATGACCGCATTAACAACATTAAAAGCAGGATTAAGCCCGAGTGGGATTCTCTCCCACCCTCTCTGTATTTAATAAATCCTCAATTAGGAACAAATCTTGAGCTTCTCTTCCTTGTTCTATCTACAAATATCTTCCAAAACAGGCAAACACCAACCAACCCCTAACATGGCTTCTAGTGATTATGGAAATGAAAATCCTGCCTTGCATCACAAGGTTGAGGGAAAAGAAATGATGGGTTATAGTGTGATTGAGTCGCCTGCTATCACTGATTTCAAAAAAGTTGCTAAAAAGATACTTTTTTATCTGAAAGACATTCAACAACTCATGGAGGAAGAGAGGAAAGGGGTTCAGGAGGGAATCGATCAAGAAAAAAGGGTCTCTCCTGTATTGGAGGTGAAGGTTTATTTCGGTGATCATGAGCAATTACATCAACACGTTGCTGTGGCTTTGGATGGCGAAGAGGAGAACGAAACTAAAAAACAAGAGTATTACTCTGTACTTGATGTGTCCACTGTCAAGGATCCCGAACAAGTCATGGCCATGGTGGTAGAGAAGATGGAGAAAATCAAAAAAATAATTATACAGGTATCTGTGATCTCTCCTCCAGCTATAGTCATGGACGTGGAAGAAGAGGAGAAAGACGAGGTTGAGGAGGAAGATGAGGTTGAGGAGGAGGATGATGATGATGATGATGAGGAGGAGGAGGAGGAGGAGGAGGAGATTAGAAAAAAAGGGTGGGTGGTTGAGTTGGAAGATGGCTGGGACTCTGACCGTGTAGTAGAGGACCCTGAAGAATATACTCGGTGTATACGATACGAACAAAAGGGAAGAAGGGATCTTTTGTTATACTATAATAAGTTTGCTTCTGCATCCAAAGTAATTAAGAGAGTGTTTTTAACAAACAAATTGTTCTTCTTCTTGCTCATCTTGTTCTTGTGGCTAGAAGTTTCTAATAACTGATTTTTCATATATTTTTTTAGGGTTTTGATATTGATTGTCCTCCTCCACCTGGCTACCGTTGGGCATACCCCATGGATCTTAATGACTCTGCTCAACTTGAAGCAGTCAACAGAATGGCCAAATTTTCTGTTGAATATTACAACACAAAATATAAGGAAAAGGTAAGGGCAGCAATTAGGGGATTATTAGTTCTTGATAATTGAATTGCATTTTGCGTTATTGATACTTAATTTTTCTTGTTGCAGGGAAAAATGATCGAGTTTGTTCTAGTTCATCATGCAAATTTATGCAGATCCCTTGAAGGTGTGTACTACATAACTTTATTGGCTAAAGACCTTATTAAGGATGATGGTGACGAGATAACGTATCAAGCTAAGGTGATCCACGATGATATTCTATCAGGAGATATAGATGTGGAAATTTTTAGGCCAAAAACAAACCCCAGTAAAAAAAAATATAAGATTAAAAAAAATGGTGATGATGTTGAGGAGGAGGAGGAGAAAACAGAAGAGAAATGCTGGGTGGTTGAGTTGGACGATGGCTGGGACGTCTATCATGTAGTTGGAGGCGACCCTGATGAATATACTTGGCGTTTGAAATACCTTGAAAAGCAAGAAAGGGATCTTTTGCTGCACTATTATGAGATTCATTGCGCATCCGATGTAATTACGAAACTTTTTTAACAAACAAATTCGTTGTTCTTGTTCTTGTGATTTGATCGAAGTTTCTCATAACTGATCGATTTCATTTTTCTTTTTTAGGGTTTTGATCTTGTTCGTCCTCCTCCACCTGGCTACTGTTGGGCATCCCCCATTGATATTAATGACTCTTCTCAACTCGGAGTTGTCAACAGAATGGCCATATTTGCTGTAAAATATTACAACAAAAAATACAAGAGAAAGGTCCAAGTGCAGCAATTTGGGCAGTAGTAATCGACAATGGAGTTGGACTTGTGCCGCGTATTGATTCTTAATATTTGTTGTTGCAGGGAAAAAAGATGGAGTTTGTTCGAGTTCATCATGCAAATATCACGAGAGCATGTCGTGATGCGTACTACATAACTTTACTGGCTAAAGACCTGATTAAGGAAGACGATGACGAGGAGAAAGCTTATCAAACTAAGGTAGTCCATTGGGAGTTTCTATCAGGAGGCGAGAGCATATATGTTGAAATTTTTAGGCCAAAAGCAAACCCCAGCAGTCAAACTATTATGTAATCAGTCAAGCATGTTTTGATTTGGCCATTCTCTAATTAATGGCTGTCGCTTATTGCTAATAATACAATCGATTATCATAATAATAATAATTAAAAAAAAAAGCCTTTCATGGCAGTCTTCCTGAACTTCATTTGTCTCCAGTTACTTTGCATGAAAGCAAGACTTGCAAGCGTAAGCACGCAACGCAAGTTCTCATTAAAAACAGGAGGGGCAATTCTTCTTTAACTGTGTCTTGGTCACTGAATTAATCAAACACAAAAGTACGTAGTAGAAGAGGTAGGATTTCTAAAATCAGGAGGGGCAATTCTTCTTGAACTGCGTCAGGTCGATGGCAGTAGAAGAGGTAGGATTTCGATCTCAGCAAACATTATTGAAAGAGCTAACCCAATTCTGTACACTCTCTAGGCCCCAAGTAACACAAAATCATCTCTCCCTAGCTTTACGACAAAGAGAGTGTAAAGCTTGAAGAATACTATTCTGTTCTATATTATTCATGCTTACAACTAGTATATATAATATATATAGGGAAATGAAATCACGATCCAAGAATAAAGCCTAAACAATTGCTAACCGAAAATAATTTCTAAACATAAGTTTCTAATAACTAGACAATGAGTTATATATGAAATGTGAAGATATATGTGCAGATATGGCGTTGATGTGCAGATATGACATTGATACTCCCCCTCAAGTTGGAGCATGGAAATCCATAATGACCAACTTGCGTGATAATGTTTGGAAGTGGTCTTGTCCTAAAGCTTTGGTGAAAACATCTGCAAGTTGATTGGAGGTTGATATGTGTCTAGTGGTGATTAGGCCGGATTGTAACTTCTCACGAACAACATGGCAGTCAATTTCTATATGTTTTGTATACTCGTGGAAAATAGGATTCTGAGCAATGTGAAGAGCTTGTTGGTTGTCACAATATAAGAGCATGAGTTTGAAATGGTGAACGTCGAGATCATGAAGAAGTGTTTTAAGCCATGTGAGTTCATAAGTAGTAGAAGCAAGAGCCTGATACTCAGCTTCAACAGAAGAATGAGAGACAGTTTGTTGCTTCTTAGTGCGCTAGGAAATAGGATTGGTGCTAAGCTGAATGAAAAAACCTATCGTGGATCTGCAAGTGAGTGGACAATTAGCCTAGTCTAAATCAGAGTAAGTTGAGACTTGAAGATTGTTAGAAGTAGGAAAAATAAACCCTGGCCTGGAGTGAATTTAATATAACAAAGGACGTGGACAACAGCATTATAATGGAGCATCGCGGCTGATGCATAAATTGGCTTAGAATATTGACTGAAAACACGATGTCAGGATGGGTGATGGTAAGGTAGATGAGACGCCCAACAAGTCATTAAAAAAAGCTTGGATAAGGAAGAAGATCACCATCAACATTGTTAAGCTTTAGATTTTGTTCCATAGGAAAAATAGTGGGGCGAGTACCAAGATGGCCACTATCAGCAAGGATGTCAAGAGCATATTTGTGTTGATTCAAGAATATACCAGTGGGAGAATGAGCAACCTCAAGTCTAAGAAAGTATTTTAATTTGCCAAGATCCCTGATGTGAAAGTGATGAGCGAGCATGGTCTTGAAGTTGTTAATGGCAGAAAGATCATTAACTGCTATAAGAATGTCATCAACATAAACCAATATGAAAGTGGAAGACTGACCCTGAGAGAGTTTAAAGAGTGAGTGATCAGCCTGAGATTGGATGAAACCCGCAGCAAGAAAAACGGAGCATAATTTAAAGAACCAATTGCGAGATGCTTGCTTGATGCCATAAATGGATTTCTGAAATCAACAAACAAGAGTCGTTGTTAGTGTGGAAAAACCTGGTGGAGGACACATATAAACTTCCTCATCAAGATTGCCATGTAAGAAGGCATTGTTAGCGTCCAACTAGAAAAGGTGTCATTGTCAAGGTGCGGCAAATGCAAGAATGCATCTAACAGTAACAAGTTTAGCAACAGAAGCAAAAGTGTCATGATAATCCAAATCTTCTATCTGAGAATATCCCTTGGCCACTAAGCGAGCTTTGTGTTGTGTTGCTCTATGGATCCATCAACCTAAAATTTGGTTTTGAACACCCATTTACAACTAATGGGTTTTTTGCCAGGTTGAAGAATCCAAGTATGGTTTGCTTTTAAGGCTTGAATTTCAGCTGCTATGGCATTGCACCAATGAGGATGGCACGCAGCTTGAGAATATGATGTGGGATTAAGATGTTGAGATAATACAGAAAGACAAGCTAGATGGTGGTTAGAAAAACAATGATAAGATAAAAAAAAAAAAAAAGAAGAAGAGAGAGACAATGAGCAATACCTAAGGAAAATCATGGAATAGGAGAAGTCGTGAGGGACTTTGGAAGGGAAGAGCAGATGTAATCATTAAGGTAAGGTGGACATGTAACAGCTCATTTTGGTCGTGAAATGGGATCTTGAGGTAGTAAGGGAGGAGATGGTGATGTGAGTGGTGAGGAAGGAAGTATGGAAGAAGAAGGTGATGATGTTGGTAAACTGGATGTGGAGGGAATATCAGGAATTGGAAATGGAAGGACTGGAGTTGTTGCAGAGTTAGAGGTATGAGGTGGTAAGGAAAATTATGCTCTTTAAAAGTAACATCATGGGAGATGAGGACCTTATGATTTCTAGATCATAGACACGATAAGCTTTATGGTTAACATGATAACCTAAGAAAACACAATGTGAAGCACAGGGAGAGAATTTATCTTGATGTTGACTAGGGGTTTGGGCATAGCATAATCAACCAAACACTCATAAGTTTGTATATGATGGTGGTTTTTTGAAGAGGAGCTCATAGGGGGACTTATGTTTTAGGCTAGGTGAAAGAGTTCGGTTAATTAAATAAGTGGTTATGAGAATACATTCTCCCTAGAATGAGATGGAAAGATTAGCTTGAAAACATAAACACCGGGCCACATTAAGTAGATGGCGATGTTTCCGTTCAGCAACACCATTTTGTTGAGGTGTATCCACACAGGTGCGTTCGTGAAGAATGCCATGATCCTGAAAAAATGTTTGGAGTTTATTGGACAGAAATTCTTGACCATTATCAGTGCACAGATGATGAATAATGCAATTAAATTGAGTTTTAACCATGGCAAAAAAAATTGTAAGGTAAGTAAAAGTATCAGATTTGATGTGCATGAGATAGACCCATGTTGTGCGTGAGAAATTATCCATGATGGTTAAAAAATAATGGGATCCTAAATGTGATGCAATAGGATAACCACCCTATATATCATAATAAATTCGATTGAAACAAAACGTTCTTTTATTTGTATTCAAAGCAAAAGGTAAACGAGTGTGTTTTGCTCTAACACATGTATCATAAGCCAAATGTTGATTAGAAACACAAAAAGCTTTTGGAATATGTTGTAACCCTATTTTGGATTTACTAATATTTTCTCGAATGATATTTTATTTTATTATTCATAAAAAATCCAAAAAAATTAAGAAAAAAATTTAAAATTTTAAAATATATTTTTCTCGAGTCAACCACATCTTTCCATAAAAACTGATTCCACTAGGTCAATATGAGTCAAACCATGTCGACCAAGCTAAAAAATAAGTTTTGGGTCATTTCAGGTCAAAACTGTCATTTTTTATCAAAACCGAGTTCATCAAGTCAATACGGGTCAAACCCTGTTGACCAGGGTAAAAAATGAGTTTCGGGTCAAAACCGTCATTTTCGATCAAAACCGAGTCCTTCAGGACAGTATGGGTCCCACTATGTTGACCGGGATAAAAAAAATAAGTTTCAGGTCATTTCGGGTCAAAACCATCATTTTTTATCAAAACCGAGTCCATCAGGTCAATATGGGTCCAACCATGTTGAATGGGATAAAAAATGAGTTTCAAGCCATTTTGGGTCAAAACTGTTATTTTTGGTCAAAAACCTAGTTCACCGAGTTGATACCTAAAGAAAGTTTTTTTTAATGTCTCAATATAATTTTCGATAATTAAAATTGATTTTTAGCGGTTGAAACGAGTTTTCTCTAATACTGATTTGAGTTTTTAGTTTTACCCCTATAAATATTTATTATTATATATATAATAAAACAAAATCAATAATATAAATTTTTGTCATAGTAGGTGGAGCAATTCCACCGATGGTAGGCGGGGTAGCTGTAACAATAAAATTTTTCTTTAAAGTAGATTGTGCTACTGTTATATGAGATTTTATGTCCCCTCATCATTGGCTATAAATAGCTAGCAAAAATTAGCTAGAGAGAAAGAGAAAAAAAAAGATAAAGACGAGAAAAGAAAGAAGAGTTTTTAGTTACTATTTAGATTTTTTAATTTTTTCTTCACATGAGTAAAATATTGATTTAAAAAAAATAATTTGAAAAATATTAAAAATATCCTAATTGTTACTATTTACTGTTTAGTTCCGGGCTTTTGATTTAATAGGATACAATAGGGTTTACCACACTAGATTAAAACTCAAATCCATTTTAACTCTTAAAACAATCTGTCCTTCGATCCTGTTGTGCCACGTCATCCGGTGTACCAACCAATCAGTAGACCGCGCCACACCAGATCAACGCTCATCTCATCTGAACCATCCGACCAACTTCCAAATCAAGCCAATCACAACCGAAGGATCAATTCATCCATGATCCAACAGTTAAAAACCTTCAGGTGCACCAGTATACCATGCTACCGTTTACATTATAGCAAAACCTCATACTCTCTCTCTCATCCGATCTTACATTTTCGGCCATTTAAAGCCTTCGAACCACCACAGAAAGGTTAATAGCCTCCTCTGAAGAAAAACCCAAGCAGTTTTCATCTCTCTCTCCGCACCATCAGGCTGAAAAAAGGTTGCGATTTCATCGACCACTCGAAGCTTCAAATTGACTATTCTACCTCATCAGCCATCAACTGCAGTCGAAACCACCGTCATCAAAATGCTCTCCCTCAGATCTACCAGAATCAACCATTCTTTGGCCTGAAATCTTGCCGAAAAATTTCACCGCCTCCAACAGTGACTGCGCGTGAGCCACACGCGCCACAAAGGCATTTTCATAATTTTTTGAGAAATTTAAGGGTATTTCAGTCTTTTACCTGTACGGTGGCACTTAGGTAATTTTTTATGATTCCTAATGGTATTTTTCATATTTTTATATATAAGTATTTGTAAATTTTCTTACATGTTGTAAACACGAAAAAAAAACCAAAAATAAATATAAAAGGAATAATGATGTGGGTCCAACACCTATCTTATCATGTCATAGTTCATGGGTCCAAAGCCTAATTCTCATAGTTATACCCATTTTTCAACGATATCAAAATAATTTTTTTGTTTTATAAATGAATATTTTAGACGAGTCTCCTATTTTTAGGGACTAATGTTATTCATTTTTTTGACGCGTCTCCTATAAATATTGTTTGTCGACACGTCTCTTTTCTTTACAGAAAAGGATCGATGTCAAAAGTTTAAATACAAAATATGTATTATATCCATTTTTTCTTTTTGGTAACTCAGACGTAACTCTCCTTTTAGGGTTAAACGTCGACATTTTAAACAGCCTCCTATTTTTAGAGACTGATGTCATTTTTTACATGTCTTCTATTTTTAGGGACCGACGTTAACCATCTTTTAAAAACAAATTACAAATAAACTCAAAATATAATAACATTTGAATCAAATAAAAAATACACAAGTAAGGATAACCTTTCTCTTGAAATGATGTTTTAAAGGTGGTGTCTACTTTCTCTTAATCATAACTAACCCAATACCTGAATTTTTGGGACTAGTATCTAATTTGGGATTTCTAGTTCCCTTAAATTACTAGATGATGACTCCAATAAAATCTTCATTTTCCCCAATAAAAAAAATCTTTCTTTTTGTTAAATAAACAAAAGAGTGGAGTTGTCGCCCGACGTCGTGTA